>NC_080542.1:78673419-78973419 GCF_028640845.1 Ahaetulla prasina | reverse complement strand
TTTCAGTTATCTACATGCTCTATGTACTTGATTACTTTTGTTGCATAATTCACAATTTTGTTTTCCTTTTTTTTTTTGAAGCATAAGAAAATGCTGTAATTCAAATGTGAATATAATAAAACAACTTCATGAGTATCAACAACAATATGGAGATACTTTTGAGAGTCAAATCCTTTTGGAGTATTGGAGCCTAATGAACAAACTTCGCCAAAGCATACTGCTGCCTCTACACATCGCATTTTCAGCCTCTGCGCATCATGTTTTAGGCCTCTGCATGCCCTGTTTTTGGCTTCTGCGCCATTGCATGTTCAGGCGGCGATCAGCGGCAATGTGCTTTGGTGATCCCCACAGCCTTGAATGCCTCTCAAACGGAGCATCTGGAGGCTGAAAACACAAGATACCAAGCCCAAATGTCAACCCGGAACAGCTGCTGCCTTGTCTTACCACTTCCCTGCTTTGCCTCCAGTGCTTTACTCACTGGCGCGCCCTCTGACGATCAGCTGTGCTTTTGAAGCTGCTCATCAGCCCCAATGCGCACACTCACAACCAGCGAACTAATGTGCTGAAGCTGACTAGGCTAAGGACGCTAGCCAGATGAATACCTGGTAGGGAGAGACAGAATTTTTTCCCCCTATTTTCCACCCCAGAAACTAAGGTGTATCTTATACTCTGAAAAATAAAGTAAGTCAATTTAAGCTCCACATGTGCTTGCCTTTTTAGCTTCAGTTAAATATTATATAGAGATCTTAAATATATTTCAACTCCCTAGAATTCTTAACAAAATTGCCTGAAAATCAGTCATTTTTTTCAAGTGCTTATAGTTAAATCATTCAAATTACATGCAAATTTATTGAATCAAAATGTTTTATTCATTCATTTATTTATTTATTTATTTATTTATTTATTTATTTATATTTATATACCGCCCTATCTCCCTAAGGACTCAGGACTCACAGGCAGTTAAAACACATATAAATACAGATTAAAAACAACAATTAAAAAACTTATTCTATAGCCAAATTTTTAAAACAATATAAATAATAAAAACCCCTTAAAACCAATTTTTTAAAAATCTAATCCAGTCCCGCGCAGATGAATAGGTGTGTTTTAAGCTCGCGACGAAAGGTTCGGAGGTCCGGAAGTTGACGAAGTCCTGGAGGGAGTTCGTTCCAGAGGGTGGGAGCCCCCACAGAAGGCCCTTCCCTGGGTGTCGCCAGACGGCACTGCCTAGCTGACGGCACCTGAGGAGTCCCTCTCTGTGAGAGCGCCTGGTCGGTGAGAGGTATTTGGTAGCAGTAGGCGGTCCCGTAAATAGCCCGGCCCTATGCCATGGAGCGCTTTAAAGATTGTCACCAGCACCTTGAAGCGCACCCGGAAGGCCACAGGCAGCCAGTGCAGTCTGCGCAGGGTTGGTGTAACACGGGAGCCACGAGGGGCTCCCTCTATCACCCGCGCAGCTGCATTCTGGACTAACTGGAGCCTCCGGATGCCCCTCAAGGGAGCCCCATGTAGAGCATTGCAATAATCCAGGCGAGGCGTCACGAGGCGTGGTGACCATGCATAAGGCATCCCGGCCAAGAAAGGGGCGCAACTGGCGCACCAGCCGAACCTGGTGGAAAGCTCTCCTGGAGACGGCCGTCAAATGATCTTCAAAGACAGCCGTTCATCCAGGAGAACGCCCAGATTGCGCACCCTCTCCATCGGGGCCAGTGACTCGCCCCAACAGTCAGCCGAGGACAGCTGACTGTACCGGGATGCCGGCATCCACAGCCACTCTGTCTTGGAGGATTGAGCTTGAGCCTGTTTCTCCCCATCCAGACCCGTCGACTTCCAAACACCGGGACAGCACTTGATAGCTTCATTGGGGTGGCCCGGTGTGGAAAAGTACAACTGGGTGTCATCAGCGTACAGCTGGTATCTCACACGAAGCCACTGATGATCTCACCCAGCGGCTTCATATAGATGTTGAACAGAAGGCGAGAGAATCGACCCTGCGGCACCCCACAAGTGAGGCGCCTCGGGGCCGACCTCTGCCCCCCTGTCAACACCGTCTGCGACCGGTCGGAGAGATAGGAGGAGAACCACCGATAAACGGTGCCTCCCACTCCCAATCCCTCCAACCGGCGCAGCAGGATACCATGGTCGATGGTATCGAAAGCCGCTGAGAGGTCTAATAGGACCAGGACAGAGGAGCAACCCCTATCCCTGGCCCTCCAGAGATCATCCACCAACGCGACCAAAGCCGTCTCCGTGCTGTAACCGGGCCGGAAACCGGACTGGAATGGGTCTAGATAGACAGTTTCATCCAGGTGTAGGGGAAACTGATATGCCACCATACTCTCAACAACCTTCCGGGCCCCTCCCTCCTGGGGACTACCTTAAAGAGACAGGCTGCAGCAGCTCCATTCTGAATGGAGAGAGAAAGGTTAGCATTCTCTCTGCTGCATTTAACTTTGAATTCTGTGGAATATCCAGCGGCCAGAAGAGGTGAGTGGCGACCGGCTGGGCGTGGGTAGGGCCAAGGAGGGGTAATTACTACTGATTTGGTGAACTGATGCCCATAATTCCTAGTGGTTCAGTCTGAACTGGTAAGATTTCACCCCTGGATTGTGTGTGTCCTGTAGCAGGGGAATGCTATCACATGTAAATTATAGCACAAATCTGTTATGTTGTAACAGATTTATATGCACTTTGGAACAGCAACAGTTTCATGGTTACTAGGCTTCTGGAACTGGAACATTTTCTTTTCTTTCTTTTTTTTTATTGAAAAGGTTTTACAACAACAATTAAATTTTTCCCCTCCCCTCCCCTCCCCTCCTGGGGACTACCTTAAAGAGACAGGCTGCAGCAGCTCCATTCTGAATGGAGAGAAAGGTTAGCATTCTCTCTGCTGCATTTAACTTTGAATTCTGTGGAATATCCAGCGGCCAGAAGAGGTGAGTGGCGACCGGCTGGGCGTGGGTAGGGCCAAGGAGGGGTAATTACTACTGATTTGGTGAACTGATGCCCATAATTCCTAGTGGTTCAGTCTGAACTGGTAAGATTTCACCCCTGGATTGTGTGTGTCCTGTAGCAGGGGAATGCTATCACATGTAAATTATAGCACAAATCTGTTATGTTGTAACAGATTTATATGCACTTTGGAACAGCAACAGTTTCATGGTTACTAGGCTTCTGGAACTGGAACATTTTCTTTTCTTTCTTTTTTTTTATTGAAAAGGTTTTACAACAACAATTAAATTTTTCCCCTCCCCTCCCCCCTCCCCCTCCTTCCCACCTCCCTCCAAAAACCCCCTCCCCCCGACTTCCCAGAGCAAACACAAGGTATAGTTCAATAAACAAACAGTCATACATTAAATTTTTAAAATCTAACACAATTATAATCCTTCTCTCTCACATAACCTGACTTCTTCCATTAAAATCAAAAACAACGTCCTTCATTCAAAGGCAATCTGAAATTTCTTAATCTGATATCTATTTTGAATATAATCAATCCAATTCTTCCATTCTTTTAAATATTTTTCTTGAGTACTGTCTTTCAAGAAGGCTGAGATTTTAGCCATCTCAGCCAAATTGGAAACTTTCAATATCCATTCTTCTATTGTGGGTAATTCTTTTTTCTTCCAATATTGTCCAATCAACAGTCTTGCTGCTGTTATTAAGTTCAAAATCAATTTAGTCTCAATCACTGTACAGTCTGTTGTTATTCCCAAAAGGAAAAATTGTGGTAGGAACTTTATCTTCTTCTTCAGAACATTCTGCATAATCCACCAAATTCTTATCCAGAAAGACTTAATTTTCTTACAAGTCCACCATACATGAAAATATGTAGCATCATCACAATTACATCTCCAACATTTCGCTTGCATATCTGGATACATACATGATAATTTCTTAGGATCTAAATGCCATCTATAAAACATCTTATAAAATTTTTCCCTTAAATTCTGCGCTTGCGTAAATTTAACATTTCTAACCCAAAATTTTTCCCATGTTTCCAACATTATTGGTTCCTGAATATTCTGTGCCCATTTTATCATACAATCCTTTATTAAATCTCTTTCAGAATCTATTTGTATCAACACATTATACAATCTCTTTATATGCCCTGGTTTGATTTCTAATGTGTTTAACCAAATTTTCTTCATTTTGAATAATACCAATTTTCTGATCTTCTTTCCATCTAGCCTTTAACTGTCCATATTGAAACCAAGTATAATTCCTCCCTTCTTCTTTTAATGTATCCAAAGATTTTAGTTGTAGATTTCCTCTCATTATATAAAAGATCTTTATAAGTAATCATTTCTTGTTCCTGTTCTATATTTATATTCTCTACTGCGTGCGAGGACTTGCCCATATAGGAATTTTATAATTTAACTTATAATAATATTTTTCCAGACACGCAGAAGAGAAATTCTCAACACATGATTCTTAAAAGCTTTATCTACTTTCTTATCATACAATAAATATGCATGCCAACCATATAATAAATTGTTACCTGTCTTCAGCCAAATGTTTCCCCAGGAATCATGACCTCTATTAGCAGTGTAACAAAAGAAACTTTGTTTTGGTGAACTAATTGTATCATGATAATTGAACTGTTCAACTTTGAACAGTTCAAGTTTGAACTGTTCAAGTTTGAGAAATTAGTTCTCAAACTTGAATTTCCTAGTTTTAATCTAAATCAACTTCTGACAATTCCAATTCACATGATACACTGCAATTGGAATAAATCAATCAGTATTAGGGAAATGATATCTGAGCTACAGATACTAGAGCTCTGCTAGATGGCAGCAAAGTTTTTAAGTTGTCAGTATCTTATTACTGTTATCTAATAGTTTTGAAAATGTTGTATATCTAATAAGTATCATTTTTATTACAGAGATCACTGTATGGAATAGAGACTATTTTACTCATAATGTTCTGCATGACTTGGCTTAAATCCTTGTCTGGCCTTGCAATGCTGTGAGAATTTGACATATAAGGTCACTCCTCAAACTATAGAGTTACATGTCACCATCTGCCATTATTATAACATTTATTTAGAAATATTATTCAATTTAAAACAGGAGGAGAAACTACTTGTTTGCACTTGTTAAACCTTTTAAAGAGGATTATTATAATCATGAAGTAAGAAAGACTCCTAAATATTTAACCTTTTTTACAATTTCAAATCCTGTTATTTCCTCTAGTTTTTCTTTCTGGTTCTTAATCATATTTTTGGTTAACACTTTTGTTTTATTTTGATTCACTTTAAACCCTGAGACCCTTCCATATTGATTAATTACTTCCAACAAATATACACTCGAATTTATAGGCTGAGTCAACATAACAACCAAATCATCTGCAAATGCTCTGACTTTATATTCATATCTTCTAATTCTAATACCCTCTATCTCCCTTAACTCTCTTATCTTATCCAATAAAGGTTCCAAAGACAAAATAAACAATAAAGGTGATAAAGGACACCCCTGCCTTGTTCCTTTCGCAATTCAAACTACCATTAATTATTATCTGAGCTGTTTGCTCTCCATAAATTTCCCTAAGTATTCTTATAAAACCATTTCCAAATTGCATTTTGTCTGTTAATTTAAATAAAATTCCCAATGCAAACGATCAAAAGCTTTCTCTGCATCCAAGAAATATAAACGCTGCGGAATCTGATTTTTCTTTTCCAAATATTCCAATAAATTCACTATCTGCCTAACATTATTCCTCATTTGTCTCCCTTTTATAAAACCAGACTGGTCAGTATGAATCCTTTGTTGTACAATTTCCATTAACCTATTTGCCATTATTTTCGCAAAAATCTTATAATCATTATTCAAGAGTGAAATCGGTCTATAATTCCCAGGCTTAGGACAATCCTGATCCTCTTTTGGTATCAATGAAATGTAGTCTTCCATGATGGTGGCACTCCTCCTCCCATCAGTATCTGATTAAATAACTCCATAAGTGGACCAACTATCTCATCCTGTAACTTTTTATAATATATTGCTGTAAGTCCATCTGTGCCAGGGGATTTCCCTATTTTTAATTGCTTTATTACCAAAATAATTTCCTCAGAAGTTATAGGCCGATTCAGCTCTTCCCTTTGTTCATTAGTTAAACCTTTTACCTTATATTCTTTCAAATATTTATCAATATCCATATTCAATATTGTATCTCTGGCATATAAATTTGTATAATATTCCAAGAAAGCTTTTTTAATTTTATCCTGTTGAAATCTCACTTTACCCTTATATTCAATTCTTTCAATAGTACGTGCTTTCTGTCTTTTCCTTAACATATAAGCCAACCACCTCCCTGATTTATTGGCATTACAAAAAGTATTATGTTTAGCATATTGTATATTGGTTGCCACCTGATCTGCCATTAACATATTAAATTGACTCTGTAAAACTGCCTATAAAGGGCTATAAATTACTATGAAACAGTATATAAATCTAAATGCTATTGCTATTGCTTCTCCATCCCATATATGTATTTTAGATGTTTTTCTTGCTTACTTGTTGATATAATAAATTGTTACCTGTCTTCAGCCAAATGTTTCCCCAGGAATCATGACCTCTATTAGCAGTGTAACAAAAGAAACTTTGTTTTGGTGAACTAATTGTATCATGATAATTGAACTGTTCAACTTTGAACAGTTCAAGTTTGAACTGTTCAAGTTTGAGAAATTAGTTCTCAAACTTGAATTTCCTAGTTTTAATCTAAATCAACTTCTGACAATTCCAATTCACATGATACACTGCAATTGGAATAAATCAATCAGTATTAGGGAAATGATATCTGAGCTACAGATACTAGAGCTCTGCTAGATGGCAGCAAAGTTTTTAAGTTGTCAGTATCTTATTACTGTTATCTAATAGTTTTGAAAATGTTGTATATCTAATAAGTATCATTTTTATTACAGAGATCACTGTATGGAATAGAGACTATTTTACTCATAATGTTCTGCATGACTTGGCTTAAATCCTTGTCTGGCCTTGCAATGCTGTGAGAATTTGACATATAAGGTCACTCCTCAAACTATAGAGTTACATGTCACCATCTGCCATTATTATAACATTTATTTAGAAATATTATTCAATTTAAAACAGGAGGAGAAACTACTTGTTTGCACTTGTTAAACCTTTTAAAGAGGATTATTATAATCATGAAGTAAGACCTCCAGGATGTATTATACAGAAGCAGAAATCCACTTATCTTTCACGTGTTTTTAAATGAATAGCCTTGACGCCATGACTAATTAAGAAAGATATTCCAAAATAAAATAAGAAGTGTGTCATCTGCTCATGTTCTGGTTTTTTCATATATGTGTTTTCTTATTTGATCCTGAAGCCACAGTGTCAAGGCATAATATTTCAATTATATCCATGGCAACAAGGCCTAAATTAGTAAACCCCAGGTTGTTTCTTCTCAACATCATCAAGAGGAATATTTGCATTCAGATAATACTTTTCCTCCTGCAATGTAAAGATGACCCAGCTGCAGAAGGACTGTAGAACTTGTCTATTTGTTTTTTAAGTAAGTTGTGTGATCTCTGGATTTCACTCCACCAAATAAACAAACCAAATAAACAAACAACAAAGAAATACTTTCTCACATGACTTAAATGCCATCTCTCCATTCAAACTGAACACTTCTAAGAGCATATACAAAGCTTTCTTTAAAACAAATAGTAGAATATTGAATACATTAAAATACAAACTATGAAAGCATTGACTTTTAAAAGCAAGGCCACAGAACTCTGTCTTCAGAGACGGTTGTTGTTGTTGTTGTTGTAGCTGTTAATAGCATAGAGAATAAAGGGAAAATACAACTTCCCAGAAAATAGCTTATAAAGGCTTGAATAACACCGAATAAATTTCTGACACAAATGTGTAAAAGGTCTCTGAAATCAGGTTTAAATGTTATTTTGCTTTTGTCATGGGCAATAGCAGAATTCCTTTCTAGCATATTTGTCTCATATTTTCCTTTCCTTTAATGCCCCAAGTGAATTATTGAGAAACTGTGGCAGTGGGAGTAGTGATTTAAGTTACAAAAAAGGTAGAAAAATAATATCAAGGGAAAAAAAAGGAAGGAAGGAAGGAAGGAAGGAAGGAAGGAAGGAAGGAAGGAAGGAAGGAAGGAAGGAAGTATAAAGTTCTCACTACCATATTAAAGATATGGTTATCTTATAACCATATCAAAATATCATTTTATTTATTTATTTATTAAACAGATTTATATGGCCGCAGTATAATTGATAACAATTGATGGGGTTATCATGATCTCTGAGGTGATTGAGCATGTGCTGGTAGGATATGATTTTATTTCACTTGAATAGATAGAAAGCAGTCATTTTCTGAAATTTCTGGTGATCACAAAATATCTAGGAGTTTCTCATTTCCCTGAGTTGTTTTGTTTTATAGGAGCAATTCAGGAGCAAATTTATAAAGGAAACAGAAATGGAGAACCTAGAGAAATAAGCTGCTTGCATCGACCCGTTCTAGAATCATGAGACATGGCAAAAGATAGTTATAACAGTGTATGATTAGCTGTAAATTGTCCTAAGGCAGTTTTGGGGCTAAAACTCATAAATCTGAGAAGACATAAATATTCTCCCATTCTTGGTGCTCTTAAGACACAAGCAAATAATAGATACAAACTCAAGGTAAACCACTCCAAACTCGATTGCAGAAAATACGGCTTTAGTAACTGAGTGGTCAATGCCTGGAATGCACTACCTGACTCTGTAGTTTCTTCCCCAAACCCGCAAAACTTTAAGCTTAAACTGTCTACTGTTGACCTCACCCCATTCCTAAGAGGTCTGTAACGGGCGAGCATAAGTGTACCCGCGTGCCTACCGTCCCTGTCTTAACATTTTTTTTTACTTACTCTTTTCATGTATCCAAATTATGTTTATACTTTCACCTGTTATCTTATATGTGATTGACTAAATAAATAAATAAATAAAATAAAATAAAATAAAATAAAATAAAATAAATAAATAAATAAATAAATAAATAAATAAATAAATAAATAAATAAATAAATAAATAAATAAATAAAAGAACATAATGAATAACAGAATAATAGAGTTGGAAGGAACTTCAGAGGACTTTTAGTACAACTCCTTGCTCAAGCAAAACACCCTATACCATTTTTCTTATTCGGAGCGGAAGAAACAAAATGTTTACCTAATTTCGAATTAATCAAATATTTCTGATCTGATAATTTTATATGTGTCTCTTGCAAACATATCACATCGTTTTTAAATTGTTTCAAATAATGAAATATTTTTCTTCTTTTCTGTGCTGAATTCAAGCCATTAACATTCCATGTCAAAAATTTATTTGCCATCACTGGCCTCTTGAAGCTTCTGAGCAATTAGCTGAAGACTTTCACTCTTTGGCTTGGCTCCTCCCACAGCTTCAGTAGTAGAATCCCGTTCCTGTCTTTGAAGTCGTTCCTCTATCTCCTTACGCCTAATAGCTCCCCTTGTCACTCTTTGTTCTTGAGGTTGTTCTTGAGGTACTGACATCACAGGTGTAGTTTCAACTTCCCCACTCTGTTTCTCTTGAAGACTTTTATCCACTGGTTCTACATCCACTTTCAATACATTAAAAAGAAAATCTTTTGCTTTCAACTCAGTATCAATTCTATATCTCCTGCCTTGAAAAAATACTGTTAAGCCAATTGGAACCTCCCATCTGTATTGAATCTGATGCTTCTTAAGCTCTTGTGTAAAAAATCTAAAGTCCCTTCTTTCCTTTAACATTTTAGCAGGAATCTCTTTCAAAACCAACACCTCCTGTTCTCCTATTTGCAATTTCTTTTGGTATGTAGCTTGCAAAATCTGATTTCTTATTGTAGAAGTCAAAAAATAAATTACAATGTCTCTTGGGAGCTTTTTCTGCCTCGCTACCCAAGAATTAACCCTGTATGCCTTATCAATTTGAAAATCAACTTCTCGAGGGTCCATTCCTAACATTTCAGCTCAGGCTTCAGATATAACTTTTTTAATATCTTTTTCCTTCCGATCCTGGAGACCCCTAATTCTCAAAGCCTTCTCCAATGCTCTATATTGCAATACCACCACATGGTCCTCATTTTTATCCACTTTATTTTGGAGCTCTCCGACTTTATTATCCAAATACTGATTTGCTTGACTAATTACTTCCACTTTATCCTCCATTACTTCCAAATTTTTTGCCAAATCTTGAAAAACCATCAATAAATCATCTCTAATTTTTTTATTAGTCTCTTTAATTTCTTCCCTAAGTTGATCCTTCACACCATGAATATTATTCATAATTTCTTTAAATCTCTCTTCAGAAACTCTGTTCTGTTCCTTTAACATATCTTCCAAGTTAGTTTCAGACCCCCTTCTCGTCATGGGAGCTTTTGGTGGTTTAAAAGCCATTTTAATTTAAGTAAAGTCTCTAATTAGAATTGTAAAATCTCAAAGTCTCAAAAAGTCTCAAATTAAAGTTGTAAAATAAAAACTTTCACCTTGCCTTCTATGGAGAGCTTCTATTCAGCTAAAATCCACAAAGACGAACTTCGCTTTCTCTCACAAGCAGCCTCCAATCCACTTCCTCTCAGACGCCATTTTTTCCTTCACTAAGTTAAAGTGAGAAAATGTTTTCCCCTTTTTTTAAAAGAAGTAGAAGTCAGCTCTCTTCTTGCTTCCCCAGTAATCGATCACTTGTATTTGTCCCCGTCTGCTTCTAGTATTCAAAACGGAATCAGTTGAGCAGAAGTGGACGTCTTCCTCTTGTCCTGCCTAATTAGCAGGCTCGAGCCGAGTCTGGAGTAGGGCTGGGTTAGGCAGGCACCCCTCTGAGACTCTGCATAAGAAAGCAGAGCACCTGGGGCAATCTTCTGCTATCCAGCCACTCTTGCTAATCTCTTTCACCCAGAGAAAAGCTTTGAAGCTGGCTAACAGCTGTTCTCCACTGTTACACCAGCTTTTACAGGATCTCGGTTCGGGACGCCATTCCAGACGTCCTCCGGGGAAGACGGAAGCCACTGGAAGTCTGGAACTGGAACATTTTCTTCACAGAGCTGATTAAAGTGCCTGTCAGTCTGACTGGCTATTGGTCAGGCCTATCATATTGGCCATCAATTCAGCTAATACTCTCTTGGAAAATATTCTTTCTGTTTTATAATAGAGGGAAGTTACTGTCAATATCTCCATTGAAATAAATGAGCAAACAAAAACAATACATGGTTGTAGCATACATAGTGAATTATCAAACTTCTACAAGATTCTAACATCACTAGTATGTTTTTGTGGGGCAGACATAAATCTATTAAAATCAACAGGCCTGGAAGCCATCTTTTTTTTTTTTTAAGAACCTCAAGCTTCGGAGTTTTCTTTTGTTGGGGGTGTTACTTGGAACCTTGACAGCCATACAGCAAAGGTAAATATATTGTAAAATAATTTTAACAAGATTTTATTAAAGTTATAGGAAAATTATTTATATTAGATAATTGGCTTAATTGTCTTAATTTTTAAAAATATTTTAAAATCCGAATCAATTTATACAGATTTATTTCAATAATGTAAATAAACATGTAAAGCTGGAAGGAACATTATGCCACAGTCTTCAAGAAAGAAAGAAATGCAAGCTGTAATGTATTAAATCTTATATGTACTCTTGAGAAATACACAGCAACTTTGTAAAACTAGCATTTTTATTGTAATTTATACTGACAGAGATTTCAGTATTTAGGAAAGAAAAGTTCCAGAACAGGCATGGAATTTAATAGCAGCAAATTGAAAAACATGCTAAAAATTATTTTTGGATGCAGAATAATAGAATTTTTAAAGAAACAGATGAACGTACAGTTTAGTACCTCCCAAACTGAAGAAAAGCTAATTTAAAAGATAAGTAGTCAAACATCACAACAATTTAGTGTCATATTTATCCCCCTACAAACAAAGCAAACATATATAGTCACCAGCAGATAACTCAGTGACAAAAAATAAAATATATCTTCTATGGCATTAAAATACAAATCCTACCACCAAATTTGGATGCAAGTATGTATACTTTACATTGTGACATTATTTGTACCATGTCCTCGCAGCACATTCCTATAGTTGACTGGAGGCACTATGGGTAAACAACTTCAAGGTTCAGGAATTCCATGGTGGTTCTAGTTTGTGTAAGGCAGCACAGGTGCGTAAATTGGGGGTGTAACTCCAATTTGTCTCTAGAAGTACAGAACTACTGAAAGAAAGTTTACATCAGGGGTGAAATGCTCCCGGTTCGCACCAGCTCCCTCGATTAGGTAGCAATGGTGGCTGCTGGTTTGGAGGACCGGTAGCAAAAATCCCTGGCCCCTTGCCCCTTGCCTCTGCTGAGCCGCACCATCAGCAGAGGTTTTTACTTTTAAAGTTTAAAATAACTTTTAGTTATCTGTCAATTTTCACTAATCAACTCATCAAGGGACATATAAAATTGGTTATAACTGTAGCAGGATGGATGTTGATGCTGGTACCTATTGTTGGAAGAAATGTCCATCTGGGTTCAGTTCCAAGTGGGGAAAAAGACACTGGAAACATTGAGGTTGCTTGGAAAGATGGTTTAATGGTGGACAGGATCACATGATTTGAGTTCCTGAACAGAAAAGGGGTGAGATGCTGAGTGTGCCTTGGTTTTATGTCCTCTCTGAGCTTTGAACTTTCTGGGGCACAGGAAGAGTACCCTGATTTGTTGACAGACTCCCAGGGGATGGGGGTCTTAGCTAGCCTTGCTGGCTGATGTAATCTTCCCAGGTGCCATGTGGTGAGTTTCTGTTGCTAGATGGGTCCTATTGTGTTGCAGATGATGGTCCATTGGCAAAGGTGGGGGGAACTGGGTTTCTGCCTCTGGCCCATTGACAAAATGGGGGGAGGCAGGAAACTGCAGGGAGCTGCTTTGTCCTTAAAACATGTTTCTCCATTTCTCATCCAGGGAAATATATTCTGCCTTTTTAATATTTTCTAAAATATTTCATTCTTCTAGAGAGAGCTCTACCCTTCCCTCTTCTGCTCTTTCCCTTCTCCTTACCGGGGAAGGTACTTTCAGCCGTTGATTTCGCCGGCTTTTACAGAATCCCAGCGCGGGCGCCCTTAGGGCGTCCTTCGGAGAGAGCGGAGCCACCAGAAGCCGCCAAAATGATTTGAATTGTTGTAAGTCAAGGACTACCTGTATTATCTGCTCCCCAAAAATTATAATCCTGTTTTTTAAATTTTGTGTTTTAGAGGAAACTTTGTAGTAATATTCCAGAGACTGATATTTTATTTCCGATTTATAATTTGAGCTCATGTTTTATTGGCTGTCTAATGCTATGAAAAAAGTTTTCACCTTCACTCTCATAGTTTAACAATAATTATTTCAATTTCAATTCTCTGCAAACTTTCTGATATTGAAGAACATCAATAACATGACTCACACATTCCTGTGAAATGCCAAGTTTTAAAGTTTAAAATAACTTTTAGTTATCTGTCAATTTTCACTAATCAACTCATCAAGGGACATATAAAATTGGTTATAACTGTAGCAGGATGGATGTTGATGCTGGTACCTATTGTTGGAAGAAATGTCCATCTGGGTTCAGTTCCAAGTGGGGAAAAAGACACTGGAAACATTGAGGTTGCTTGGAAAGATGGTTTAATGGTGGACAGGATCACATGATTTGAGTTCCTGAACAGAAAAGGGGTGAGATGCTGAGTGTGCCTTGGTTTTATGTCCTCTCTGAGCTTTGAACTTTCTGGGGCACAGGAAGAGTACCCTGATTTGTTGACAGACTCCCAGGGGATGGGGGTCTTAGCTAGCCTTGCTGGCTGATGTAATCTTCCCAGGTGCCATGTGGTGAGTTTCTGAGATTGAGTGTGTTTCTGTAGTGTTTCACTCTAACTACACAAACACACAAAATCTCAGAAAGCTGTATGTGGCATTTGGTGTGTGTGTGTGTGTGTGTGTGTGTGTGTGTGTGTGTGTGTGTGTGTGTGTGTGTGTGTGTGTGTGTGTGTGTGTGTGTGTGTGTGTGTGTGTGTGTGTGTGTGTGTGTGTGTGTGTGTGTGTGTGTGTGTGTGTGTGTGTGTGTGTGTGTGTGTGTGTGTGTGTGTGTGTGTGTGTGTGTGTGTGTAAAGTGTGAAAGTTGGTTTTTGATACCTCATTGTTTTTTATACTTTGTTTATTATTTTTATTATTTATTGTTTTGGCCACGCCCACCAGTCATCTGACCACCAAGCCACGCCCACCAATTAAGCCACACCCACAGAACCGGTAGGGAAAATTTTTAGATTTCACCCCTAGTTTACATGTGAGTTCAAGTGACTGGTGAGCTATATCTGTATCTTAAGATAGTCAGCTCCACTTAGTGTGACTTATGACAGAATAGTGATGATTGCATAACTGCAATATATAATATGTGAAATTATCTTTCAAGCTAGCCTATAAAAGGCAGGTAGTCCTTGATTACCTGGATTACCAAGGATTACATAATCCTTGATTTATGACCAGTCATTGATCATTCAAAGTTACAATGGATTCAAAAATTTACTTACAACCCATCGTTCAAGTTACAGTTAGCTGTATCAGGCCCACAGCTAGTTGACCACATTTTGCCCTTTTCTGGCAAAAAATGCCCATTGGATAACCTGTACCCAGATTTACACTTAACAATCATGCAATTTACTTAACAATTATGGTGACTTAATGACCATCATAAAAGTGGTTGCAAAATTAAGATCAATCATGTAGCAACTCAATTTACAACCACCATGTCTTAGGACCAACATTCCATGCAAAATTGTGATTGTAAGTCAAGGATTGTAAATTATTAAATAAACAAGTACAGAGAACTATGTAATATTGGTCCTAAAAATGCTTAGCTGTGAGTTACTGGTCTAGTAGTATGTGCTGATTTCTTCTATTCAATCTGGTCTGATTCTTGGATACTCCCTGCATTTTTCTTGGCAAGGTTTTTGAAAAATAGTTTGCCTTTACCGCCTTTCTAGAGCTGAGGGAAAATGACTATCCCAAGGTAGTTGAGTTGGCATTGTCCTTAAATTTACATGCTGATACTACTCTCCAAGGCTTAGAACTAAAGTTCTGATGGCTTAGAGCTCTATTATTTAAAATATTACCTGCCAGTCCCACCCAACCCACAAGAGGGGTTCTTGTTCTCTTGATACAATCTGTAGGTTCAGGTCATAGGAATATGGCAAGGATTAGAGATTTCTTACAATTATGGCTCTTAATCAGTGAAAATTAAGCTGACATCTTCATATCTTTTTTAAAACAACTAAAAGACCTTTCCGCTTCTTCAGAATTGTAAACGCTTGCTTGGACCTGATTTCTTTATGAAAATGAAATTTCTTTAAAACAGTGTTGTTATTATTTATAGAATTTGGACGGCTTATTTATTTATTTATATTTTTGTTCTGGGATCCTTTATTCTGGTCCTCTTGGGAAAGAAGAATAGTAAGAACAATGCATAAGAAATGATTTAGACATAGAGAGAAGGATAGAAACAAAATGCTAGAAAGCATAAGCCGAGCATAAATTAAATAATTAAATTAAATTAAATTAATTAAATAAATTAAATTAAATAAATTAAATAAAGAGCATATGCACCAAGACAAATTCCTTGTGTGTCCAATCACACTTGGCCAATAAAAATTCTATTCTATTCTATTCTATTCTATTCTATTCTATTCTATTCTATTCTATTCTATTCTATTCTATTCTATTCTATTCTATTCTATTCTAAATTCATTTTGAAACAAAAGGTTGGCAAGTATGCCACTTAATAAGCCAAAATCAATATTTTACCATCTGAAGAACAACCACAAGAACAAAGAGTGACGAGGGAGCTCTCAAGCGTAAAGAAAAGCAGCAACAAACTCAAATTAAAGGTCAGGATTCTGCTATAGAAGTGGTGGGAGGAGCAAGGCCGAAGATACGGGAGGATGATCTTCAGTTGATTGCTCAAAAGCTTCAGCAGGCCAGTAATGGCAAATAAAATTTTGACTTGGAATGTCAATGGTTTGAATTCAGCTCAGAAGAGACGAAAAATATTTCATTATTTGAAACAATTTAGAAATGATGTGATTTGCTTACAAGAAACACACATTAAATTATCAGATCAAAAATACTTAATAAACTCAAAATTAGGTAAACATTTTGTTGCCTCAGCTTTGGACAAGAAAAATGGCATAGTTGTATATTTGAGAAAAGATATATCGGCCAAGTTAATAGAGGCAGATACTTATGGAAGATATATTGCTATTGAACTTATATTAGAAACAAAAAAGATTCTTCTGCTTGGTATATATGCACCCAATCAGCAACAAGAAAAATACTACAGAATGTTGTATGATAAATTGATTCTATGGGATTATAGATCGTATATTATATTAGGAGATTGGAATGGAGTGATTGATACACGAAAGGACAAGAGAATTTCTTCTAAAAAGATACCTGCACATGAAAAGCTTCCTAAATCTTTCTTTGAGATGATAGAAGATTTTGAGTTGAGAGATGTATGGAGATTGCGGAACCTTGAGGAAAGAGACTACACTTTTTTTTCTGATAGGCATCAATCTTTTTCACGTATTGATTTTATATTAACTTCTAATGATTTGCTTTCTAGGGTAAAGAAAATTAAGATATTTTCAAGATGTTTATCTGATCGTAGCCCAGTTTGGATGGAATTGCAATATGAAAAAGAAGGCAGAAGAACATGGAGATTAAATGAAAATTTGTTTAGATATCAGGATAATGTAAATCAATGTAAAGAGCATATGAAAGACTTTTTTTGATTATAATTTGAATAAGTGAACATCGATAGAAATGGTTTGGGACGCCAGTAAGGCCTTTATGAGAGGTATATTAATAGATATTAATAATAGACAGAGAAATAAGCAACAAAGACAGCGCTTATTTATAAGAAACAACAATTATTAATACATAATCCGCATGACCAAAAAATTAAGGATGCAATAAAGATATTACAGAGTCAATTTAATATGATAGTGGCTGACCAAGTGGCAACAAATATACAATATGCCAAACATAATACCTTTTGTAATGCAAATAGACCTGGTAGGTGGTTAGCATATACTTTAAGGAAAAAACAAAAACAATGTACTATAGAAAAAATAGACTATAAAGGTAAAGAGAGAGATCAACAGGACAAAATTTAAAAAAACTTTTTTAGAATATTACACAAATTTATACCTTAAAGATAATATATGAAACAGGGATATTGATAATTATTTGAAAGACTATAAGGTTAAAAATTTAACTCTAGAAGAAAGGGAAGAACTGAATCGGCCTATAACTTCTGAAGAAATTATTTTGGTAATTAAACAATTAAAAATGGGGAAAACTCCTGGTACAGATGGGCTTACAGTTAGTTATTATAGGAATTTACAGGATGAGATGTTAGGTCCGCGTAAGGAATTATTTAATCAGATACAATTAGGAGGGGGAACCCCCCCCTCATGGAAAACTTCTTTTAACTCATTGACACCAAAAGAGGAATAGGATTGTTCTAAACCTGGGAATTATAGGCCAATTTCACTTTTAAATAATGATTATAAGATTTTTGTTAAAATAATAGCTAACAGATTAATGTTAGTTTTACAAAGAAGAATTCATACTGATCAATCTGGATTTATAAAAGGGAGACAGATGAGGAATAATGTTAGGCAGATTGTTAATTTATTGGAGTATTTAGAAAAGAAAATTTTTATTCCAGCAGCATTTATCTTTCTGGATACAGAGAAAGCTTTTGATCGATTGCATTGGGGTTTTTTATTTAAATTAATAGAAAAAATGCAATTTGGAGATGGTTTTGTAAGAATAATTAGAGCAATTTATGGAGAGCGAACAGCCCAGATAATAATTAATGGTAAATTAACAGAAGCTTTTAAGATTGCGAAAGGAACAAGACAGGGATGTCCTTTATCACCATTACTGTTTATTTTAACCCTGGAGCCATTATTGGATAAAATACGAGAATCAAAGAAGACAGAGGGAATTAAAGTTAGACAACATGAATATAAACTGAGAGCTTTTGCAGATGACTTGGTGATTAACAAATCCAATAAATTCATGTGTATCTCTGTTGAAAATCATTGATCGATATGGAAAGGTTTCAGGGTTTAAGGTAAATCAGAATAAAACAAAAGTGATAATAAAAAATATGACTAGACAACAGAAAGAAAAATTAGAGGAAATAACAGGATTTGAAATTGTAAAAACAGTTAAATATTTAGGGGTTTATCTTACACCATCAAATGTGAAATTGTATAAGAATAATTATGAGGTCTTACGGCAAAAAGTTCAGAAGGACTTGATGGCTTGGAAAAAATTGCAGTTATCATTGTTGGGGAGAATAGCTGCTATTAAAATGAATGTTTTACCTAGATTTTTATTCCTCTTTCAGATGATACCAATAATTAAGAAAGATAAAAATTTGGAGGAATGGCAGACCGGAATTAATAAATTTATATGGGAAGGTAAAAAGCCAGGGTTAAAATGAAAATAATTCAAGACTCCCGGGAAAGGGGAGGTTTAAAAATGCCCAATTTTAAATTATACTATGAAGCAGCTTTTCTCTCTGCAATAAGTGATTGGTTTAATTTAATGGAGGAAAGAATCTTGAATATAGAAGGTTATGACTTGCTATAAGGATGGCATGCATATTTAATTTATGACAAAAAAGTGGATAAGGCTTTTAAAAATCATGTGTTAAGAATTGCTCTTTTGCGTGTCTGGAAGAAATATTTTTATAAATTAAATTATAAGGTTCCTATGTGGGTATGTCCTAGACATACAATAGAGAATATAAATTTAGAACAGAATCAGGAAATGATTACATATAAAGATCTTTTGTATACTGAAAGTGGTAGTTTGCAATTAAAATCCTTGTACGTATTAAAAGAAGAAGGGAAAAATTATACTTGGTTCCAATATGGGCAATTACGTACTAGATGGAAGGAAGATCAGAAAATTGGTATAGTTCAGAATGAGGAAAATTTGGTAAAGCAAATTAGAAATCAATCTCAGGAGCATATAAAGAGATTGTATAACGTGTTACTTGAAATAGACTCTGAAAGGGATTTGGTAAAGGACTGCATGATAAAGTGGGCACAAAATTTTCAGGAGCCAATATTATTGGAAACTTGGGAAAAAAATTGGGTTACAAATGTTAAATTTACGCAGGCACAGAATTTAAGGGAAAATTTTAATAAAATGTTTTATAGATGGCATTTAGATCCTAAGAAATTATCGTGTATGTATCCAGATATGCAAGCAAAATGTTGGAGATGTAATTGTGATGACGCTACATATTTTCATATTTGGTGGACTTGTAAGAATATTAAGGCTTTTTGGATAAGAATTTGGTGGATTTTACAAAATGTTTTGAAAAAGAAGATAAAGTTCCTGCCGCAATTTTTCCTGTTGGAAATTATCACAGACTGTACAGTAATTGAGACTAAACTGGTTTTAAATCTAATAACAGTGGCAAGATTACTGATAGGACAGTATTGGAAGAAAAAAGAAGTACCTCCAATAGAAGAATGGATATTGAAAGTTACCAATCTAGCTGAGATGGCAAAAATCTCAGTCTTTTTGAAAGACAATATGCAAGAAAGATATTTAAATGAATGGAAAAAATGGATTGACTATATTCAAAACAGTTATCAGACTAAGAGTTATCAGACTGCCTTTGAATGATTAGGATGTATTATTTCTGATTGTTTTGGGGGGAGGTTAGGAATTGATGAGAATTGTAGGAGTATAATTGAGTTAGGAGGGAAATTTTTTTAGCTATAACTTGTGTTTGTTCTGGGAAGTTGGGGGAAGGGAGGGTTGTGAAGGGTGGGGGAGGGAGGATGGGGGAGGGGGGAAAGTGAGGAAAAAAGTTTTGTAAAACTTTTTCAATAAAAAAAGTCTCCAATTATGCAAATATTATCATAGTCCAAGTCAATTATTTTCATATGTAACTTTCTATAAAAATCTTGATTGTTATTTGGAATGTATATTGCTATTAAAAGTATTTTCCCGTTATTATCTGTATTTTCACCATCAAAATTCTACCGTCTTCATCTGTATAGATTTGCTCCGCTAAAATTGTATCTCTAATATATAAAACTACTCTTCTTTTCTTGCATTGTGGCAATGAAGTAAATATTTTCCCCAGCTTTGGCTGTACCAATAATTGTTCATGTTGCTTTTTGATATGTACTTCTTATAAACAGATTATATCAAATTTTAATTTCTCTAATTTATGGAATATTCTCCCAAGTCACAGTAAGAAAAGGAAAAAAGGGGGAAAAGAAAAAATCTTCAGACTCTTGTATGCCTTAATCCAATTAACTAGAGAGATATTGACCACATTTACAGTGTTGTCCTCCCTCCTCTCCTCAGCCGGGCCCCTCCCGTCTCCAACCGGGCCTGTTATCAGACTCTGAGTCTGATAATGAAGATGAACGGCCTGTCATGCCTCCAGCCCCCGGCCCTGGCCCCATGCCCGGAGACGATTACAGGAGTGAAAGGAGTAGCCCAATAAATCTCACTCATACAGCATGTGTTCCTTTGGCTCAGCCGTCAGAGCAGGAAGTCAGCCAGGTGTTGGAATTGCTCGGGCCTACTCCTTCTGACCCCTCCCTTTCCCAGACAGCAGATCCAGCTGAAGAGAATTCAAAGTCAATGGGTATCACTGTTACATGTTTCATCCATAGCTGTGTAGTTTCGATGGCCAGGTCCCAATATTTTGTGATTTTTTCCATTTCTTTTTGTTGTGTTCTTTTTGTCCCTCCTCTCCTCAGCTGGGCCCCTCCTGTCTCCAACCAGGCCTTTTATCAGACTCCAAGTCTGATAATGAAGATGAACGGCCTGTCATGCCTCCAGCCCCCTGCCCTAGCCCCCTGCCCAGAGAGGATTCCAGGAATGAACAAACAAACTTGATGAACCTCACTCCTACAGCGTGTGAGCAGAAAGCCAGCCACGTGCTGGAATTACTGACAGCAGATCCAGCTGAAGAGAATTC
The DNA here is from genome assembly GCF_028640845.1 of Ahaetulla prasina. Lineage (NCBI taxonomy): Eukaryota > Metazoa > Chordata > Lepidosauria > Squamata > Colubridae > Ahaetulla > Ahaetulla prasina. Next base: position 78,952,369 of record NC_080542.1, on the reverse strand, counting down.
AAAGTGGGAGGATCCTTGCTTCCGGAGATCTGAGAGGCAACGCCAGCAGAAGAAAGGGAGAGGCAGGCCTGGATAAATGCTGAGTCATGGAGCCACACCCCACAGCCTATATAAAGGACCTGCTTGTGGCATTCCAACCTTGAGTCAAGCAAAGTCTCATCTAGTTTGCTGATATCAGACTCTATCGCTGAAGTCACAACTTGGACTCCTGCCTGCCCTGATAAACCTCGAAGGAGCTTGGCAAGCTGCAGAGGCTTTGTTGCCAAGTTTGTTACAGACTTCCTTGACTCGTTCGTCGGAGTGGGGGGTGGGACACGACATACAGTCTCCAATCAAGGAGAAATCCGAAAAGAAAAAAAATTATTTTGTTAAGTCTCAAATCATATTTACAGTTCTCTTTCTAGAGTCACTGCAATCTTCTATTTTTCAATCTCAGACTCCTGCCACTGATAGTTTCCCAGAAGAGCACCTGAATAAACAATCCTGCAGACAGTCTTTGATGCTCTCCCCATTATCTTATCTAAGAATAGGCTCAGAGTCCTTGAAATGTGCACATTTGTTACTTTAAACCAAAAAGAAAAAAAGGCAACAATATTTCCAATCCACTAGGTGGCAACATTACTTATTTTCTCCACTTTCCCTCTTTTTCATATCCAATACACAATACGCAGTAGAATAAAAAGAAAAAAAATGGACAAAAAGCAAAACCAGAGAAAAATAGTTCTAAAAATGCACTAAGAGTTTAAAGATTAAATAAATAAAACGGAAATCTTCCATTCAGTTCAGTCCAAGTTAAAGAGTAAAAATGCCCATAGATATCCACAGGTAAAAATAGGTTAAAAAGTAGGGGAAACTACCTTGAGCTCAAGCTTAATTCTGTCCCTTAACTTCTTCTGTCATCAATTTTAACTTTCTTTTGGTTTCAGGGTGTTCTCTCACCAAACCGACACAGTTTCTCTCGATCTTTGGCATTGTCCCAACTTCAGCAGCTTTAATGACTGCCTCTCTGTTGCCGGAAAAAAGGGCTTCTCCTGGATCAACCAGGGACTTCACGATGTCCCTGGGATCAACAGGATGTACCACTTTCTTTCATCGTCTCTATGGGACAGTGAGGTCCAAAACGGACCGTCCAGCAGTGAAGATATTGACGATGATCTTGGAGCTTCAAGATTGCCCATCGTACCGTCACGACACCAGCTCCACCTCCTCGCTAAGGCTTTCTTGAGGTTCCAGAAAAAACATAAGTACAAATCTAACAAGTAAATACAAATAAGTAGTAGAAAAATTGGATGGGTGAATGGATGGACAGAATGCATCTTATGTATGATTTTGGTCTGTTATTGTTTTATTTATAAATTCTTTTCCGACTTTCTAAAATAGACAACTCAGAACTCTTTATAGAAAAGGACAAAGAAAGCAGAAAATTGACTGAAACAAGGACTCTGAACATAACCAAATGTATTTATTTATTTAATTCAGTTTCAAAACCACCCAATTCCTTAATTACTCTTTTTGGCTAATAATTAAATTTAGAAGAATTTAGGAAAAATAAACTAGGTGCGTTATTTATTTATTTATTTATTTATTTATTTATTTATTTATTTATTTATTTATTTATTTATTATTTTATTTATTTATTTATTTGATTTCTAGACTACCCTTCTCCCGAAGGATTCAGGGCGGTGTACATTAGATAGAAGCTAAAGCAGTGACAGAAAGGAATGCTTTTGATTATTATAAAAGTGATAAGTACATTTAATTATTTTATTTATTTATTATATTTCTATGCCACCCATCCTTTATAAATTGACTTTGGGCAGCTTTGTCAGACTGATTTTATTGAGATGAGTTGGAATTTTATATTTTAACTCATAATTCCTTCATTGAATTCACCAGTAAATCTGTCAAGTGCAAATTGAAAACTTCATTGGACAGTCCTTTCTTTTAAGTCATAAGAGACCACCAAGAGAAACATCCATTTGAGCTTACCTGGAATTATTCTAATGAGCTTTTTAGTGTCAAAAATCAGGAAGAATTATTAATTTTTCGTAGTTTTAAAAGCCTTTTCACTTATATTACTGTTTTACTATTGCTTTATTATTGCATTTTAATTATTATACTATTTAATTTAGATTTGAACCACATAGAGATGGGCTGAAGCTGGTATTTTAAAAATGTCTACCTCACCTGGTATAGCTGTATATATGTGTATTTATTTTTTGCATTCAGGGAGTGTTTGATTATGTATTTGGGGCAAAATAGTATTTTTTATTATGGTCAAAGACCAGCATTACAAATAAGAAGCATTAAAAACAAAATGAAATAAAATAACAGGCAATTTTTTTAAAACAATTGATATGGATTGTAACTGCAGTCAGATTTTGCAGAGGGTATAACAAAATTTAGCTATATTCAAAGGCGCTACATCAAAAGGCAATACATCTAATAACAGTAATTGTAGATGAAAGAAATTGGTGTTTCCCAGATATTTTACCAGGTGAGTTGTTATGAGATGGATCCGTGAATCCTTATAGAAGCTACATATAGTACTATCTGAACTTTAGTTTTGATGACATCTTGTCCACAGGGCCACAGTTTCAGTTCATATGGGATTTTTTTTTAATATTGACCTTCCAAGGCTTCTTGTGGAAAGTGCATTGTAGCATGCTAAAATTAATAACCTTTGGAGTTTGGGGATAGTTATACAGTGTATACAGTTTATTTATTTCATTGCTTTGAATTTGGAGCAAAAATGATCCAATTGGATCATTGAATTTGAATTGAATTTGGAAATGATCCCAAAAAAATCCAATTACAGCACTTGGTTCACAACTGCTTTGAAACTCATCAAATGTGGTACTCAATGCATTTTCACAGGAAAATTTTGTCCTAGTACTCATTGTTAGTTTGGTACTTGATACACAACCAGAACTTGTCAGTGTCAGCAGCCTTCTGATTATGATTTTCTTAGTTTCTAATAATAATAATAATAATAATAATAATAATAATAATAATAATAATAATAATAATAATAATAATAATAATAATAATAATTTTGTTATTATTATTGTTATTGTTATTATTGTTATTATTATAAATTTTTATTCATTAAACATGAAATTCAGTCAACTGAACATTTAAAAATGTATCACAAATATTTTTGACTGGCTCTGATGGTTGATGCAGGTTGCTGCCAGCATCCTAGGTATCAACCAAGTACCTTCTTAAAATATTCCAAATAGCACAGCTTTTTGCAGTTCCGCTGGTGTTATTGCAGGAAGCTGCAATTTCTTGATGTAATTTGTAAAATTCTTGGACATGGTACCAAGTGCCCTGATGACAACTGGTATCACTGTTACATGTTTCATCTATAGCTGTGTAGTTTCGATGGCCAGGTCGCGATATTTCATTGTTTTCCAGTTCTTTTTCTTTGACTATGGCGTCTCATGGTTCAGCGATATCAATAAATTGTATGCTTCAGTTTTTGACAACTGTGATATCTGGCATGTTTTGTTCCAAATGACGATCTGTCTATATTTGAAAGTCCCACAAGATCTTCACACCTTCTCCCTAGAGCTGGCTCGAGAGCATCCAGGAATGGGTAGTAGCTCTATATTTTCTGCATGTAGACTGAGCACGTGATCTTTATTTGCATATCTGGTCACTCCTTCCTCGTCTGGTGATTCCCCAGTTTGGCTCAGTTCTCATGCAGAAGAGACATATTGGAGAGAGCTGTGCCTTTGGCCTGGATTCTCCAAATCGTGAGCTTAACAAAAAAGGATTTCTCTTTCTTAATGGATTGCTTCAGTGATCAGGCAGCTATTCGGTCCACTGATTAGCTGTCTCCTTGCCATATTCGATCAGCCGAGGTCCCAGCCAGCCATGTTTAGCAGTAAGGGCCTAGAAGTCAGATCTGGCTTCTTGGCAAGCGGAGGCCTGGCATTCCAACCAGGAGGGCGGAACGGGGACTCACTGCTCAGCGGTATCTGGGGCATATTGTTAAGTGGTGGGAGTGCAGGGAGTGCAAATTGAGCCATGGCAGCAGCAGCCCATTGCGGGTTCACCTCCCTTTATTAAGAGTGGGAGATGGCGTTTCATGCACGCTCCACCAGCCAGCAGCCCAAAGCGGGCAGCAAGAGAGCTTTCCCTGCGGCTTCCCCGATTCTAACGCTGAACCCAGCAGGACAAAGAGTAGTGGCCAGGGGAGCTACAACTAGAAGCCATGCAACCGCTTCTAGGAGTAGCAGAGGCTCAAAGATGGCGGAAAAAGATGCAAAACGGCACCAAAAAGCGATAGAAAAAGAGCTGGCTAGGATCCAAAAGGCTAAGAAAAGCCTGGATCAGGGAAGTTCTCCTATGGGAGGGGCAGAGGTTTCCTGCCCTCAGGAAGAAAGACCATTGGCTCCTACTAATGATTCAGGGCCTCTGCAAACTGCTTACAGGGAATGGTCACTAGATGGCACCAGAGAGGCGTGCTACCCAACCTTAGGAGAGGTTTTGGATAGAGCTGAAGCCTTCTCTCTTGCAAATCCTACCTTGCCTGCAGCAGGAGCAGAGGAGATTATCCCTCCTTCAGAGCTAGGCAAGAAGCCTCACTTAAGCCTAGAGCAGCGAGGATCCACCCAGTGGCGGGAGCTGGTTCAGAATTACCTGAACAATTAAATCAGATTATTTCCCAAGCCATTAAGCAGGGAATAGCTGCAGGCTTGCAGCAGAGGAATCCACCTTCTCAAAGGTTTTCCTCTTATCAACATCAATAGGCACAGCCTATGATTCAGGAGGATTGGCTGGATCCTCAGGATCTTACTTCTCTAGCCCCTTCCATGAGGAGTGAGGACTCCTCAGATGAGAAGGAGGAATTCCAAACCTTGTTTGAAGATGAAGGGCTGGATCCATCACCTTTCACAGCCATTTTAAGCCAGATATATTTTGTTATTTCTTTTTTTTCCCCCGGGCAATTTTTTTTAATTTTCCATAATAATTCCCACAATTTGACCAGTGTACAGTACAATCACTTATCCAACAATTGATCCTATACTCAGATTATGCTCAATCAGGCCTGCTCGGCCGCCACTCCCTTCCTTAATCCTTCCTACCCTTCTCATCCTTCTTCTACTTTCCCCACCATCCTTCTCCTTGCTTTCCTACTTCCTCTCCTCTTTCCCACTTCTCACTTCCATCCTTTCTAACCCTCTATCTTCCCCTCCTCCTATCCTTTCTTCTCCCTCCCTTCTTTCCTACCTACCTACCTGCCTACCTACTTTCTTCCTTCTTTACTCCTCTTTCCTTACCCTTTCCCTTCCGGAGTGGTTACCGAGCAGCCCCGACTTTACACCATTCCAACTTGTTTAATTCTACCATTATTCCTGTACAATGGCAATCAATCAATTTATAATCTTCCCCTTCCCCCCCACCATTTCCCCCCTCCCCCCCGAGACTTTCCAGAACAGAATACAGGGTATAGTAACTAACAAACATAATCTAAAATATAACATAAAATATATTCCATTTCACACCATCACACTATCAATTCCCTTCTTTCTTAAACTCTAATACATAGCAATTCCTAACTTCACTCAAAAACTAATTGGTATTTTTTAATCTGATACTTATTTTGAATATAATCGATCCACTTTCTCCATTCCAAAATATATTTTTCTTGTGTATAGTCTTTCAAGTAGGCAGAAATTTTTGCCATTTCTGCTAATTTTTTATTTATTTATTTACATTTATATCCCGCCCTTCTCCGAAGACTCAGGGCGGCTTACAGTGTGTAAGGCAATAGTCTCATTCTATTTGTATATTTACAAAGTCAACTTATTGCCCCCCCCCAACAATCTGGGTCCTCATTTTACCTACCTTATAAAGGATGGAAGGCTGAGTCAACCTTGGGACTGGTGGGATTCGAGCCTGCAGTAATTGCAGGCTGCTGTGTTTTAATAACAGGCTATCTTACAGCCTGAGCCACCACGGCCCTTTTTGTAAAATTTGTAAAATTTGATACTTTACTAATCCATTCTCCAATTGTAGGTAAGTCTTCTTTCTTCCAATATTGTGCAATCAATAGTCTTGCAGCAGTTATTAAATTCAAAATCAGTTTTGTCTCTATAACAGTGCAATCTGGAATTATTCCTAATAAAAAGAACTGTGGAACAAAGTTGATCTTCTTTTTCAAAATGTTCTGCATAATCCACCATATTTTAATCCAAAAAGCTTTAACTTTTTTGTAAGTCCACCATATATGATAATAAGTAGCATCCTCACAAACACATCTCCAACATTTTGCTTTCACATTTGGATACATACATGACAGTTTTTTCGGATCTAAATGCCATCTATAAAACATTTTATAAAAATTTTCTCTTAAATTTTGTGCTTGCGTAAATTTAACATTCCTCACCCAAATTTTCCCCCATGTTTTTAACATTATAGGTTGTTGAAAATTTTGTGCCCATTTTACCATACAATCTTTAACCAACTCCATTTCTGAATCAATTTCTACCAATACATTATATAATCTCTTTATATGCTGTTGACCTTGATCTTTTATTTGTTTTACCAAGTTATCATCACTTTGCCTAATACCAATTTTCTGATCTATTTTCCATCTAGATTGCAATTGTCCATACTGGAACCACGTATAATTTCTCCCTTCATCCCTCAATTTCTCCCTAGATTTTAACTGTAATTCCCCTTTTTCCATAATCAAAAGCTCTTTGTAAGTGATAATCTCCATTTTTTGTAATATATTTATATTCTCTATCATATTTCTGGGGATAGTCCATATTGGTATCTTTCCAACTTATATTGATATTTTTTCCAAACCCTCAACAAAGCACTTCTGACCATGTTATTCTTAAATGTCTTATCAATTTTCTTGTCATATAATACATATGCATGCCAACCATATAACAAACCATAACCTTCTATATTCAAAACCCTTTCCTCTGTTAAATTAATCCAATCAGAAATTAAAGCTAAAGCAACTGCATCATAGTACATTTTCAACTTAGGTATTTTTAAACCCCCTCTTTCCCTAACGTCTTGCATTATTTTTAACTTTATTCTCGGTTTTTTACCCTTCCATACAAAATTACTAATCCCTTTTTGCCATTCCTGTAAATTTGCATCTTTCTTCAATATTGGAATCATTTGAAACAAAAATAAAAATCTAGGCAAAACATTCATTTTTATAGCTGCCACTCTTCCTAACAATGATAATTGTAACTTCTTCCAATTCTCCATTTCTTTAATTACTTTTCTCCACAATACCTCATAATTATTTTTATATAATTTTACATTCGATGCTGTAATATACACTCCTAGGTATTAACCTTTTTAACTACTTCATATCCAGTTATTCTTTCTAGTTCTTCTCTCTGATGTGTATTCATATTTTTAATTATCATTTTTGTCTTCTGTTGATTCACTTTAAACCCAGATACCTTACTATACTGATCAATTGTCTCCTTTAGATATACGGCTGAATGTATTGGTTGAGATAAAGTAACAATCAGATCATCTGCAAACGCTCTTAACTTATAATCTTGATTTTTAATTCTAATTCCTTTTATTCGATCTAAACCACGTATATTACTCAATAATATTTCCAAAGTTAGAATGAATAATAACGGTGACAAGGGACATCCTTGTCTAATCCCTTTCTCAATCTTGAAGGATTCTGTTAATCCACCATTTACTATTATATGAGCTGTTTGCTTTCAATATATAGCCTTAATTGCTTGAATAAAATAATCCCCAAATTGCATTTTTTCTGTTACTTTAAACAAAAACTGCCAATCCAATCTATCAAAAGCTTTTTCTGCATCCAAAAAGAAGAGTGCTGCTGAGACCTGGCTGTTTCTTTCCAAATATTTAAGTAAATTTACAATTTGTCTCATATTATATCTCATTTTGTCTCCCCTTAATAAATCCTGTTTGATCATTATGTATTAATTGAGTCATCAGTGGCATCAATCTATTCGCTAATATCTTAGCAAATATCTTATAATCAGTATTTAAAAGCGATATTGGCCTATAATTCTCTGGTTTAACACCATCTCGATCTTCTTTAGGTATTAATGAAATAAAAGCTGTCGTAAGCCAGATATATTTAAGCCATTACTGCGTAAGGCCAAGGCTATAACGAATTTGGATCCTGACCGGGTTTCTGAGTCGATCCAGAGCTTAGGGGATTCTGGTCATTTGCTCTTTTCTGAGCCTACAGTGGAAACTGAAGTAATTCCATCGCCCAAATTATTTTTGGATGTGGTTCAAAGAGTGGACCAATCCTGGAGCTGGCATGCCCCCATCTCGATCTGAAAAGAGGCTTTACAATGTAGCATCAGACCTTTCTGAAGCATTAGAGGTCCCCACAGTGGACAAACCAGTGGCTGCCATGACTTCAGTGACACTCCTGCGTACAGAGGTAATGGATTGTCTGAAGGCAGAGCACAAAAAAGCTGAATTGTCCTTCTGGAAGGCTAACTAGGCAGCTGCCTGGGCAATTAAGGCTGCCACATCAGCCTTCAGTAGGGCTTCTTTGCTCTGGCTTTGCCAAATGCAGGAAAGGATTCCCCCAGAGAATGCGAGAATTTATCAGGATATAAATAAGCTGGTGGCTGCAGCTGAGTTTTCAGCAGATGCCACCTTGAATGCTACTAAGTTTGCATGCAGATCGCTGGCCTCTTCAGTAACAATCCATTGTGTGCTATGGCTGAAGCATTGGCAGGCTGATAATAAAAACAAGTGGAAGTTGGCTTCAGCCCCTTTCACTGGCAACCACTTATTTGGGGAAGCCCTTGAACCCACCTTGGTGGAAACAAAGGGCAGGGGCAAAACCATGTCCTCCCTTTATTGGAGGGGGGACAGAAAATACCTTATTTTAGGAGACAGTCCTTTTGCACTCCAGAGTCGGAGGTGAATACCAACAATTTCAGAGGCCTTGTTCAGACAGACAGGAGAGACAGATGGAGAGATCTGCGTTCCGGGGCTGCCAGCAGTTTCAGAACAAGCGGCCCTTTCGAGGGTCAGGAAGTCATCCATATTGTTGTTCAAAATGACTACAGGGACTTTCCACATCTGGGCAGTTGGCTCAGCCTCTATTTCCATCATTGGGAGGCCACTACACTAGATGGGTACTCAGCACAGTGCGAACAGGTTTGGCTCTGGAATTTCTCTTCACCACCCAAAGTGTTTTATCAGCTGCCCTGTCTCCAGGGACATAGCCAAAAAAAGCCTGATAGACTCAGCGATTCAACACCTGCTGGAGAGCCAAGCAATTCAACCTGTCCCTCAGGAGGAATAGGGACTGAGCCTTTACTCAATACTGTTTTTGATTCAAAAGAGCTCCGGGGAGTGCAGAGCTATTCTAGACCTCAAATGTCTGAACAAGTGTCTGGAGTACAAACACTTCAAAATGCAGTCACTCCAGTCACTACGACAGGGCGATTTCCTCACCTCCATAGACCTCACAGAGGCATATCTCCATATATGCATCAGACCTGCTCACAGACAATTTCTCTGCTTCTCCTATGCCGAAAGGCACTATCAATACAAGGCCATGCCATTTGGCCTGTCCTCAGTGCCAAGAGCCTTTACAAAGATCTTGGCAGCCCTGGCGGCCTACCTTTGATCCATACCAATCAGGGTCCAATGTTACCTGGACGACATCCTGATTCAGTCCTCGTCAGCAGTTCAGGCAGAGGCAGACCTCAGGATCCAAGTCTTTCAAAAACATGGCTTTTAAATAAACAACAGGAAAAGTCGATTTTCTCCAGCCACCAGATTGCTACATCCAGGAGCCATAATAGATACATCTGTATGCATGGTCTCTCTCACCACGGAAAGAGGGAACAGCCTGCAACAGTTAGTACAGCGCATCACGGACATGGGCACAGTACCACTCGCTGTCAGGCTGCCTCTGATTATATCTAGGAAAGAATACACCTTGACTTCATTTGCAAATAAAGAAAAGTACTTTTACTAGATACATCTGGACTGCAGCAGTATAAAGTTGGATCTGAGACAAAATATGGCTAACATTCCATATCCCTTCGTTAGTCCCTCCTCTCCCCAAGAGGTCAGCAGGTCTGGTCCAATGCCAGTTCCTTCTTGGCTTCCCGTGGTAATCTTCTTCCACAGGTCTCTGGCTGTAAATCATCTCAGGAATGCAATGTCCGTTGAAAGTCCGCACTCTAACATTCCTGTTGAATTCAAAGCATCAATCTCCCCTCCCCTTTCTGTTATGTCAGACGACACTCTTAAAGGGCCCTCTTCCCTTACCCTGACTAGGGCAGTAATACATCTTATATACTTAAATCTGGTAGTGAAGTCTCGGTTTTGGTATGGCTTCGGGTTATAGCCGGAGCTGCTAATTGCTGAATGGGAAGTATTGGGCGTACCACCTCGGAGCGTGTACCATTGTATTGGGGCAGACGTGAAAGAGCATCTACCAAAAAGTTCTCTCCTCCGGGAATGTAATGTAAAGTGAAATTAAAACGGTTAAAATATTGAGCCCAGCGGGCTTGTTTAGGTGAAAGTTTTCTAGGAGATTTTAGCGCTTCCAGATTTTTATGATCAGTCCAAACTTCAAAAGGATGGTTGGAACCTTCTAGGAATTGTCTCCAAGTGCGAAGAGCCCAATGAACTGCAAATGCTTCTTTCTCCCAAATAGCCCACCTTCTTTCAGTTTAAGTCAATTTTCGAGAAGTGAAAGCACAAGGTTGTAGTCTACTATCGGCATTGTTCTGGAGCAAAACGGCTCTGACCGCTACGTCACTAGCATCTGCTTCTACAACAAAAGGAACATCCATGTCGGGGTGTTTCAAAATAGGTTCAGCAGCAAACAGTCGTTTCAACTTTTCAAACGCTGCTTGACATTCCATTGACCATTCGAGAGGTAATGATGGTTTAAGCTTTGTATCTCCTTTAGTTTTTAAGAGGTTGGTGATTGGCAAAGCAATTTGAGCAAAGGAGGGGATGAATTGACGATAAAAATTCGCAAATCTCAAGAAACTTTGCAGTTGTTTGCGTGTGCTTGGGGGGGCCTATTCCAAGACAGCTTTCACTTTCTCTGGGTCCATTTCCAATCCATTCGCCGATATGCGGTACCCTAAGTAGTTATTTTTGATTGATGGAAATCACATTTGGATAGTTTGCAATAAAGTTCTGCGGATAATAACTTTTTGAGAACTGCTCTTACTAGTTTAATATGTTCTTCCATTGTTTCTGTATAGATAAGTATATCGTCAAGGTAAACAGGAACCCCTTTAAACAAATGTTGATGGAGTATTTCATTTATTAGTTGCATGAAAACAGCGGGCACCCCCTGCAGTCCAAACGGCAGTACTTGAAACTGAAAGCATCCCAGGGGGGCAGTTGAAAGCGGTTTTCCATTCATCCCCTTCCTTTATACGAACTCTGTAGTAAGCCTCTCGCAGGTCTAGTTTGGTGAAAAACTTTCCTTTCGCTAGATGTGCTAACATGTCTTTCATGAGCAGCATGGGGTATACGTTTTCGGCGCATATCGTGTTAAGATTTCTATAGACCGGGCCGGAATAGCTCAGGCTGTTAGAGCCTGTTATTAGAACACAGTAGCCTGCAGTTACTGCAGGTTCAAGCCCGGCCCAAGGTTGACTCAGCCTTCCATCCTTTATAAGGTAGGTAAAATGAGGACCCAGATTGTTGGGGGGGCAATAAGTTGACTTTGTAAAAATATACAAATAGAATGAGACTATTGCCTTATACACTGTAAGCCGCCCTGAGTCTTCGGAGAAGGGCGGGATATAAATGTAAACAAAAAAAAAATAAAAATAAAAAAAAATAGTCAACTATAAGACGAAAGGAGCCATCTTTCTTTTCTCGGAACATCACTGGTGCGGCCACACGAGGCCTAGCCGGTTGAATAAACCCCTGCTCTAAGTTTTTGTCTATAAATTTACGTAGCTCCCCCAATTCTTTTTGGGTCATGGGATAAGCTTTTGGTTTTGGAAGCTTTACCCCTGGAAGTATGTCTATTGCGCAGTCAGTAGGCCTATGGGGAGGTAGAACATCTGATGCTTTCATGCTAAAGACTTCTCGCAAGTCCTATTCCTTAGGTATCCTCTCCTCCCCTTCTATCCGTTCCGTCATTGCCTCCATCACATCATGGGGCACGGCCATGGTAGACCTCTCCTTGGTTTCTCTTTTCTCCCCTCTTAGCATCTTAGAGCGAAAACGTAAGACTCCCGTCTTCCAGTTAATATGGGGGTTCCACTTCCGCAGCCATGACAAGCCTAGCAACAGAGGTTGGTCCATCCCCGGGGCTACTATGAAGTTTAGGACCTCATGATGGTCTCCCATCATCATTTTTTTTTTTGTTTACATTTATACCCCGCCCTTCTCCAAAGACTCAGGGCGGCTTACAGTGTATAAGGCAATAGTCTCATTCTATTTGTATATATTTTTTACAAAGTCAACTTATTGCCCCCCCAACAATCTGGGTCCTCATTTTACCTACCTTATAAAGGATGGAAGGCTGAGTCAACCTTGGGCCGGGCTCGAACCTGCAGTAATTGCAGGCTTTGTGTTCTTAATAACAGGCTGTTCTTAATAACAGGCCTTACCAGCCTGCGCCATTCACCGGCCCTTTCTATGGGTTCTGTTACAAAATGGGTGGGGTGGGCCCTCCCCCTGCCTCCCCCTGCCTCCCCCTGCCTCCCCCTGCCTCCCCCTGCCACAGAGCCATCCAACTGGGCAAATGCTATGGGCCTACGTAGAATTCTCAGTTTTAGTTCCATTTTCTCTACTACCTCGGGACTGATGATGCCCCTAGTACACCCAGAGTCTAGGAGCGCTAGCATTTCCCCCTTATTACCTGAAGAAGGGACATGCAGTTTGACCGGGATGTTCAAAGGACCCCGTGTCCAACTCACCAACTTCATCGGATTCTGACATGGTTTCGCTGTCATCGGATTCAGTTGGCATTCCACGTTCCTCCCTGATGGGAGTGGCCTTCTTGGAGATGCCTTCTCCCACTTTTGCCGGCTTTCGTGCCTTAGCATCTGGTTTCACTGGTTCCTTTCCACCACTAGGGGTCATCTTAGGCACCAGCTTCACCCGACAGTCAGCTGCTCGATGGCCTTCTTTTCCACATCTTTAGCATGCAGTCGAGCGTTGCCTCCCACTCTCCGATGTAAGGGCGTCCCTTGGAGGGCCTCTAGGAAAATGGGCAAGGTTTGGCCTTCCAGCACGCTCTCTTCAGCTATGATCCTTCGCTAGCTTGATTTCCATCTCCGCTGCTCTTCCTGTTAGGTTTTGGGTCACAGCTCTAACTTGTGCTGCCTGTGACCAATAATCTTCCCCCCAGTCCATCATATGGTTATTCACTAACACCAGGAATAGTCCTAGCTCCTTGGCATTTCCATCGAATTTCCCAGATATGGGGGGGATTTTAGGCTTTTTCCTTCCTCTGCGCAGCCTCACTTGGTCAGCAGTGGCATACGTCCTCCATCCGACTCAGCTGCATCTGGGAAGGGGTTTTCTGGCTCTTGGCCTTCCAAAATCTCTACGCCCTGGGAAACTCCTCCAACGGGCCCCTTTGCAGTTTCTTCCTTTTTTTCTCCCTCCCCCCTGGAGGACCGAATAGGGGATTCATACCTTTGGCGAGCGGCTTGCCTTACTTTCACCTCATGGAAAAGACGCAATCCCTCTTCCAACTGGAGGCTGTCTCTGATCTTCTGCTCCTCTATCCACTCAGAAAACCTGCATGATTTTCCCTTTCTCCTTGTAGTTACTCCAGAGGGAGGTTCTTTGAAGTCTGGTAGCCTCCTCTCTTCTTCCAGCTGCAATTGCTCCAGCTCCCGAGCTCTGCAATCCTCCTGTTCAGGGTTAAAACTGACAGAAGAAATACCTCTGGTCGCCTCCCCCAGTTCAGCAGCTGGCCGGCTTCCCATCAAAGTTTTTCTGTCTGCCTCCTCGGTATTTTGGTTAAATTCCTGGTTGGTAGACATGCTGTGAGATCCAACTTAATGTCAGGCTGCCTCTGATTATATCTAGGAAAGAATACACCTTGACTTCATTTGCAAATAAAGAAAAGTACTTTTACTAGATACATCTGGACTGCAGCAGTATAAAGTTGGATCTGAGACAAAATATGGCTAACATTTCATATCCCTTCGTTAGTCCCTCCTCTCCCCAAGAGGTCAGCAGGTCTGGTCCAATGCCAGTTCCTTCTCGGCTTCCCGTAGTAATCTTCTTCCACAGATCTGTGGCTGTAAATATCTCAGGAATGCAATGTCCGTTGAAAGTCCGCGCTCTAACATTCCTGTTGAATTCAAAGCATCAATCTCCCCTCCCCTTTCTGTTATGTCAGACGATACTCTTAAAGGGTCCTCTTCCCTTACCCTGACTAGGGCAGTAATACATCTTATATCCTTAAACTATTTTACATTACACAAAGAATCCATTACAATCTAACTACTGAATATAAATTGTACAAAAATATGTGAGGATTGGAGTGGAGGCTGACACTCACACTCCTGTCACAGCTCCTGGGGAAGATGATGTCGTGCATCTCCATTGTACCCGTGGCCACGACTGCATGCCAGGGTGCTAAGTGGTTCCTTCTGCCATACCAACTATCTTTCAGGAGCAACTCACAGGACAGGGTAAGAATTCCCCTACAGGTACTCTTTTTGATGGTGGATGTCACAGACCCTCACCAAAGGTGCCTGTTCAAAGAGCTAGACCATCACGATGGATATCTGCCAGCCTCTGCATGCTACATTCCTTGTTTTAGACTTTTAGTTAATTGTTTTATTGTTTTCTGGCTGCTAGCTAATTGGTTTATTGTCCTAGGTTTTATTGTGGGGTTTGGCTACAGGGGTTTGTATATCTGATTGGGGTCTAGCTGCTTCGGCTATCATTAAACAGTGGGTGGGGGGAGGATTTGGCAGAAACGAAAGTTATGTGTAGAGTTAGCTTTCTTCTGGGGAAACAAAACTTACTGTGTCTGGGAGATAACGACATCTGATGATGATCCTCACGTGGGGTTGGAGAAGATGCTGGACTGGACGAGACTGCTTGAACTTTGGGGGGAGGAGAGATCAATGTGTGAACTTTATATGTAACGCCTCCCTATTTCCTCAGTGCTTGCTTTACCTGCTTTGCATTCAATTCATTCTCAGTAAAAGTAGCTTTCTCTATAAACAATGGAGTTGGGGGTTTTCTTTCTTGAGTTTTGAAAGGAGGCACGCCTGACATTAAGCAAGCACTCTCTCTACTATCAGCTATCCAGGAATCACACCGGGGGGGGGGGGGTCAGAAAAGGATGTTTGACCCTGGAAGCAACCAGGAAGAGATGGGCGCGGCGGGTTCATCTCATGAGCAACAGACTGGCTGGGGCACCTCATAGTGGCTGGCCAAACTACAGCTTGAAAAGAAAGTGGAAAGGCCCAGATGGTCAGTGGGTATTGGGAGACTGCCAGAGCTGGGAGAGGCCTTTCCCGGAGTTACAATGACTAGACGCAGAGGAGGTACCCTAGTCTGGCAGGAAGAACAAAGGAAAGAGGACTTCCTAATTGCACAAGCAGTACAGATGTATAAAGAAGCTATTGAGAGTCAAAGAGCTCGTAAAAGGTATGAGTTATCTGCTCAAGGGTTCTCTGGAATGGGAGGAGACGAGTGAGACTGAGGTGCTGCTGCTAAAGGGACTACTTGCACTGAAGGAGCTACTGGAGGCTGGGAAGATGCAGTCCAGTCCCCCGGGTTCGTAGCATCCAATATGGACCAGGCTCCCCCTTCTGGGCAGGCATTGCCACGAAGACAGAAAAAGCCCCAAATCCCCCTCTACCTGGGAAATATAGTGAGGATCCAAAAGGACTTGGATGTTTCCTAGCCCAAGTATGGAACCATATGCAAGATTGGGGAGAAGACTTTTTGTCTGATGTGGCATGTGTGAGATGCGTGACCAGAGCTTTGGAAGGGGTGGCGTCAGAGTGGATGGTGACCCTTCACAGTGAGGATCCCCATTGCTGCGTAATTATGACCAGTTTATGGCAGCCCTAAGAGCCCGTTTTGAGGATCCTCTGGCTGAACGAAAGGCGGGAATCCGGATGAAGTCCAGCAGGGGAGGAGACTGTAGCCGAATACACCCAAGAATTCCATGAGTTGGTCTCCTACATGTGAGGGTGGTCGGAGGTTGCTTTGTTGGAAAACTACAAGATGGCTTAAATGAAGAGGTTTATAAGAATTGTCAGGCCCATGGGCCCCCCCACACCCTGCAGGGCTGGTATGTCTTGGCTGCGGATGTAGCGATTGACCTGGCCAGGGATCGTATCCAGGGCGGACACACTTGGAGCCAGGCCCCTCTCCTGCCCCACAAAGGAGCTTCAAAAAGTATTGGGGGATGCTGTCAGCCTGAAGCTGAAGTCCACAGTGTGTTTCCGATGTGGAAAAGGCATCGGGCAGCCAACTGTGTCACCAAACCGGCATGCAAGGTGAGCTCAGGTGGTGGGAAATGAGCTGTGAAATCCCCCGCCAAGACTCGTGAGGTAGCCAAGAAGGGAGCTGATTTCAAGGTCGCTCCTCCTGTACAAGAGGAGTTGGGAAGTCTGACTGGCTCCGATTACAGCGAATTCGGGACAGATTCAGACGAAGACCTCCTGGTAAGTTGGAAAGGCGGCCCTCTGACCATCCCAGTGAAACTACATGTCCTTTTTACTGGGCCCAGGGGGAAATGCTAGCTTTCCTGGATTCAGGATGTACCAAGTGTGTCATCAGTCCTGAGGTTGTGGAGAAACTGGGACTAAGTCTAAAAACTTTTAAGTAGACCCATAGCATTTTGCTAGTTAGATGGGTCGGTGGCAGGAGGAGGCCCAGCACATTTTGTAATTGAGCCAATAGAGATGACTATGGGGGAATCATTGTGCCACCAGGTATGGATCAACTTGTTTTGCTGGGATTGCCATGGCTCCGAAAATGGAACCCGCAAATAAATTGGAGAATGGGCGTATTGCGATTCCAGACAAATTTGCGCAGGGTAGAGTAGGAAGTCTCCAAAGGGGAGGGAGTTGAACCGAATGAAGTACTGGTTGCTGTGATAGAACATTTGGATGGGGAAGAAAGAATTCCCAAGGAATACTGGGACCTTCGGGAGGTATTTATTGAGAAGTCCTCTGACGTGCTGGCCCCTCATAGGTCCACAGACTGTAGCATTGAAATTCTTCTGGGGGGTAAAGCTTCCTAAACCAAATCCTATCCCATGATGCCTAGGGAATTGAAAAGGCTATGGAAATTTATTGATAAAAATCTAAAATGGGAATTTATTCAACCAGCTAGGCCACGAGTAGCTGCTCCAGTGATGGTCAGAGAGAAAGATGGGTCCTTTTGTCTGGTGGTCAACTATAGGAATTTAAATGCTATTTGTGTGGAACACGTTTACCCTATGCCACTTATGAAGGTTATGCTAGCCCATTTGTCAAAATGGAAGTTTTTTACCAAGCTGGACTTGTGAGAGGCTTATTATAGAGTGCACATTAGGGAAGGAGATGAGTGGAAGACCGCTTTCAACTGTCCCCTAGCTGTTTCCAATTCCGGGTGCTCCTGTTGAGAGTGCAAGGGGCTTCTGCAATGCTCATACAGTTGATCAATGAAGTTTTCCATAAGCATCTGTTCAAAGGGGTTTTGGTTTATCTCGACGACATTCTTGTTTACACAGAGACCATGCCCGAACACATAAAACTGGTGAGAACCGTTCTAAAAAAACTGTTGGCTGCTGAGTTGTATGCAGAGTTGTCCAAATGTGACTTTCACCAAACCAGAATTGACTGTTTAGGATACCGTATATCTCCGGAGGTTTAGAAATGGATCTGGGGAAATGGTTTAGAAATGGATCCAGGTGGTGTTGGAATGGGCGCCTCTGCGCACCCGCAGACAGCTTCAGAGTTTTCTGGGATTTGCGAATTTCTACTGACAGTTTATTCTTTCATTTGTAAAAATTGCCCTACCAATTACAAATCTCTTGAAAATGAAAGGGGATGTGAAGCCTAAACCGTCCTTAACATTAGAATTAGAATGGTCTATGGAATGTCAAGCTGCGTTTGAGAAACTGAAAAACCTGTTTGCTGCTGATCCTTAAGCACCCAGACATGTAGGCCCCATTTGTTGTGCAGGCAGATGCAAGTGACGTTGCTGTTGGAGCGGTTTTACTCCAAGCAAATGCTGAAGGAATGTTACAACCTTGTGCACATACCTCCCAAAAATTAAGACACTGAAAGAAGGTGGACTATATGGGAGAAGGAGGCGTTTGCTGTGCGCTGGGGTCTTCTGACCTGGATACAGTTTCTGTAGGAAGCTAAACACCCATTTGAGGTGTGGACTGATCACAAGAATCTAGAAGCTTTGAGAACACCCAGGAAACTGTCCCCAAAACAAGCCCGGTGGGCCCAATACTTTAATCGGTTCAACTTCACCTTACATTACATTCTGGGAGGAAAGAATTTTTTGGCGGATGCTCTTTCATGGTTACCCAAGTATAATAGTGCACGCATGGACGTAATTCATCCCAATGTCCTGGCGCAGCAGCCCAGTGGTCACTCGGGGTCAAGCAAAAGCAAATTATTTCAGTTCCATTACATATTCTTAAAAGCGAAAGAAAATAAAACCTTATTTCCTTAATATAAATTCCTTAACACTCATTTCCCTCTTTCCCCATTATTTTCTATAATCCTTTCCTCAATTTCCCAAGACAACATTAATAGCTATTCTATAACGATCACTTATATTCTTGCTTAAATGACAAAATTCTCTGCTTAATTCTTTAATATATTTAAATCTGAGGTCAGCCGTCCAAGATCCTTTCTTAAAGCTGTCGTGCAATCACACCGACATATCCATCTTTCTAGAAATTGTCCTGAAATCACGAATACTATTCCATTCTTGTGTTTCTTCCTCTGCCTCTAGATGTCACTCTTTAATACAGTTGCAATTCACAAATAACAAAGTGGCCATTTTGTTTCTATCATGCTTAAATGACAATTAAATTTCTTCTTGTTCTTAAATGTTTTAAATCCTAAAGGTCAGCTTTCTTGTTCAAAAACTTTTCTTAAATATATCCTGAAATCACACAGATATATCCATCTTTCTTGAAATTATCTTGAACTCACAAAGACAATTTCTTTCTTTCATTTCTTCCTCTGCCTTTAAGTGTCCTTCTTTACTTTACAGTCACAAATAAGTGTCCATTTTGTTTCTATGATACTAGACCACACCTTCCCTTTGTCTCTGCTTATTTCCCTTTTTCCAAATCTTATCCCGTTTTAATAATGTCTTTTTTTTTGTTGTTTACATTTATACCCCGCCCTTCTCCAAAGACTCAGGGCGGCTTACAGTGTATAAGGCAATAGTCTCATTCTATTTGTATATTTTTACAAAGTCAACTTATTGCCCCCCCAACAATCTGGGTCCTCATTTTACCTACCTTATAAAGGATGGAAGGCTGAGTCAACCTTGGGCCGGGCTCGAACCTGCAGTAATTGCAGGCTACTGTGTTCTTAATAACAGGCTTTTACCAGCGTGAGCTAAACCGGCCCCTAAACCGGTCTTTATATTTCTTCTAATCTCAAATTACAGAGGATAGAGAGATTTAAGGTATTCCATTAAAGTCAATGTATTTCCTTTGGCTCCTTTCTCTTTTTTCTTATGTATATTTTAAATAGTCAATCAACATTTCTAAAAATCTCAAAACAATTGTTTAATTAAAAAAGAACTTATTTTCCTTTGTTTAGTTGGGGTTCTAAGCTTCAATTCCAAGTACTCATTGTCAAAATTCAGGCATCTTTTAACTTATTTCCTTCCATTTTCACTTTCACTTAAAGTTAACCACTATTTCAATGTTTCTTTTAAGCTTGAGTTTATTTCAAAAAAAGTCTCAAACTCCCAATATTCTCAAACAGTTGTATAATTAAAAACTTATTCTCCTTTATTTAATTAGGGCTCTAGACTTCAGTTCCAAGCCCTCTCTTTCAGAATTTAGGTATCCTTTAAATTATTTCTTTCCATTTTCACTTTCATTAAATTTCATTAAATTCCATTAAATTTAGCCGCTATTTCAGTGTTTCGTCAATGCTTGTGCCTATTTTTAAACAATGCTTCTTCGTGAGCTGGTGACAACTCACCCAACTTCAATGTTCTGTTTTAAAATTGTGCTTTGTCCTCCTGTCCGTTCTTGTGGCCGTCCTGACTTTGAAGCAGCTGATGGTGGCTGCTGGTCCTCCCTGTTGGGTCAGGGGAAAAAGACCGGAGCTGCAGAGAGTTTGCAGCCTCCCTGTTCGCTCCGGTGGCTCCCCCATTCTTCGCTGCTTCTATGGGGCAGCTATAGTCCAAAGCGGACCCCCATGCCAGGGGGGGGATTTGGGCGCTCACCCCAGAGTTATCGGGGGGTGCAACCGTTTTGTCACGACGCTGGCCACGCCTCCCTTTTTGACATTATTGTTGTTATTGTTATTATTATCTCTTTTATTCATTAAACATTAAACTCAGTCAGCTGAACATTTAAAAATGTGTAACAAATACGATTGACTGGTGCTAATGGTTGATACGGGTTGCTGTTGGTATCCTAGGTATCAACCAAGTATGTTCTTAAAATATATGCTGTTCCGAGTAGCGCAATTTTTTGCAGTTCTCCTGGTGTTATTGCAGGAAGCTGCAATTTCTTGATGTGTTTTGTAAAATTCGTAGTCATGGTACCAAGTACCCCGATGTCAATGGGTATCACTGTTACATGTTTCATCCATAGCTGTGTAGTTTCGATGGCCAGGTCCCAATATTTTGTGATTTTTTCCATTTCTTTTTGTTGTGTTCTTTTTGTCCCTCCTCTCCTCAGCTGGGCCCCTCCTGTCTCCAACCGGGCCTTTTATCAGACTCCAAGCCTGATAATGAAGATGAACGGCCTGTCATGCCTCCAGCCCCCTGCCCTGGCCCCCTGCCCGGAGAGGATTCCAGGAATGAACAAACAAACCTGATGAACCTCACTCCTACAGCGTGTGAGCAGGAAGCCAGCCACGTGCTGGAATTACTGACAGCAGATCCAGCTGAAGAGAATTCAAAGTGGGAGGATCCTCGCTTCCGGAGATCTGAGAGGCAACGCCAGCAGAAGAAAGGGAGAGGCAGGCCTGGATAAATGCTGAGTCATGGAGCCACACCCGACAGCCTATATAAAGGACCTGCTTGTGGCATTCCAACCTTGAGTCAAGCAAAGTCTCATCTAGTTTGCTGATATCAGACCCTATCGCTGAAGTCACAACTTGGACTCCTGCCTGCCCTGATAAACCTCGAAGGAGCTTGGCAAGCTGCAGAGGCTTTGTTCCCAAGTTTGTTACAGACTTCCTTGACTCGTTCGTCGGAGTGGGGGTGGGACACGACACTTTTTCTTGGACTCTGGCATCTCCTGGTACCGTGATGTCAATAAATTGTACGTTTTGGTTTTCTACAACTATGATATCTGGCGTGTTGTGTTCCAAATGATGATCAGTCTGTATTCGAAAGTCCCACAAGATCTTCACCTTCTCATTTTCTATAACTTTTTCCACTTTATGTTCCCATGACTTTTTGGATACAGGTAAGTTGTATTTTTTACATAATGATGAGTGGATTAATTTAGCAACTCAGTTGTGTCTAGCTTTGTAATCAGTTTGTGGGATTTTGCTGCATTCACATACTAAATGTGAAACAGTTTTGACTTTGTCGTTGCAAAGTTTGGATTATCTTCACTTTCATGCCATTAGTTTGTAGTGCTTGTTTTTGAGCAGCGAGTATTAAACCTTCCGTTTCTTTCTTGATGGTTCCCATCTTGAACCATGCCCATGTCGTCATCACATTTCCTTTCAATTTTTTTCAAGTGCTGTCCATGCAAAGCTTTGGTTTTCCATCTATTTAATCTGTCATCCAGCTGTTTTTCCTTATATTCTGCCTTTGTGTTGTTTTTATAATATTCTCCATTTTCACAGCAGCAATTTTTCTGTACTATTCACATAATTATTCAAACTTCGTTTTTCTTCTTCTACAGTTTGATGGATTTGCAATAGTCCTCTGCCCCTCTATTTTTTTTGGCAGATACAATCTGTTGATGTCACTTCATGGATGTAAAGTGTGGTACATATTCAAAAGTTTGCACATTTTCTGGTCTAGGTTTCCCAATTCAGCCAAAGTCCAGCTGAGTAGCGTATCTCTGGAACTGCCCTTGTATTAATGGCTGTAGTTTATATTTCCAGCATTCAGCTTTGATTTTAATACTTTGCAGACCCTCCTGATGTATTCTTTTTGTGTTGACTCTTTGACTTTTCCATTCAAGATGTTATCTGCTTCTACAAATAGGTATTTGTAACCATCAGCTTTGGCTAATGCTTTTACTATGTTTCCATTTCCCATTTCTATTCCTTCTATTGTTTCCATTTTTCCTTGCTGCATGGATAATATAGCACATTTTTCAAATCCAAAGTTCATTCTGATGCACTGCTAAACAATTGAACTGTGCTGAGTATTGATTCAAGTTCAATGGGGCTTTTCGCATACATTTTTAAGTCATCCATGTATAGTAGATGGTTTATCTTGCCATGTTGGTGTTTTGTGCCAGTTTTGTATTTCATAAGATTATTGTCAATGGAATTAATGCGATGTTGAACAGTAGTGGTGAAAATTGACTTCACCAATGTTTTCCCCATTTGCTGTTAGAACTGTTTTCCATTTTTGCATATTTGCTTTCAAAAATGTACCAATATTTTTGCTGATTCCAGAGTTTTCCTGACAGGTGTTAATCCAGCTGTGGGGTAATGAGTCAAATGGCAGGTCCGTTGCGAATAAAGCCCCCCTTATTCACGATCTTATACGGGAGGAGGGTGCGGACCTGTTAGGCATTTCGGAGACCTGGCTGGGCACGGAAGGGGGGGTGCCCCTGGTTGAAATGTGCCCACCAGGTTTCCATGCATTTCATCAGCCGAGGGCTCAGGGTAGGGGTGGTGGGGTAGCGGTTATTATTAACGAAGGTCTTCAACCGAGGGAGGTCACTGTTCCACAGATAGCTGGATGTGAGTCCCTCTTTGTGAGGTGGGGTCAAGGGATACAGGTGGGTTTGCTGATTATGTACCTGGCTCCCTGCGGTGTGACAGCAGCCCTGCCTGAGCTGCTGGAGGTAATAGCCGAGTTGGCGGTTGATACCCCCAGACTTTTGGTTACGGGGGACTTCAACCTACCAT
Organism: Ahaetulla prasina; assembly: GCF_028640845.1. Classification (NCBI taxonomy): domain Eukaryota; kingdom Metazoa; phylum Chordata; class Lepidosauria; order Squamata; family Colubridae; genus Ahaetulla; species Ahaetulla prasina. The sequence goes on along the minus strand of NC_080542.1, from coordinate 78,929,138 downwards.
CACTTGGTGAGTCATCTACTGTAGCTCGGGAATTCATGGCTTCCATGACGGCCTTGGACCTGACCCAGTTAGTTGATGGTCCCATTCACATTGGGGGGAACACTCTGGACTTAATTTTTATCTCTGGACAGTGGCTGAATGATCTAGAATCAAGGGACTTAGTCACTCTACCCTTGTCATGATCGGATCATTCTCTACTTCGGTTGGATGTTCGAACCGCTATCCCGCACTGCAGGGAGACGGAACCGACACGTTGTTTCTGCCCCAGGCGCCTGATGGACCCGGAGAAGTTTTTGACGGAGCTTGGGCCACTTCCTGAGGACCTAGCCCACGACTTGGCTGAAGAACTTGTCGCCGCCTGGGAAAGGGCGGCAGTGGGGGCCTTGGACCACGTCATGCCTTTGCGGCCTCTGACCCGGCGCCGATCTCGACCAGCTACTTGGTATTCCGAGGAGTTGAGAGAGATGAAGCACCGGAAAAGACGCCTAGAGAGTAATTGGAGGGACAGCCGTTCTGAACCTGATTGAACACTAGTAAGGTCTCATATTCAGACCTACCTAGTGGCGATAAGATCGGCGAAACATGAGTATTTCTCCGCTCTTATTGCGTCGGCAGATAACCGCCCAGCAGCCTTGTTTAGGGTGACCCGCTCCCTTCTTACTCAGAGAGTTAGGGAAGACCCCTTGCAAGGCCGTGCTGAGGACTTTGGACAATATCTGCACGATAAAATCGCTCAGATTTGGGATGGGCTGGACACAGATTGGGTAGTCTCAGATGGGATGATGGAGGCTGTCATCTGGGAGGAGTTTGACACTGTGGCTTCTGATGACATGGACAGGATACTGAGGAGGCTGAATGCAACCACATGTTTATTGGACCTGTGTCCCTCCTGGCTGGTACTGGCCACACAGGAGATTACACGAGGCTCCAGGGAATTGTTAATGCTTCTCTGAGAGAGGGTGTCTTCCCTACAGCCTTGAAAGAGGCTGTGGTGAGACCCCTCCTCAAGAAGCCCTCCCTGGATCCAGCTGTTTTATCAAACTACCGTCCAGTCTCCAACCTTCGTTTTGGGGCGAAGGTTGTCGAGAGTGTGGTAGCGCATCAGCTCCCTCAGTACCTGGATGAAACTGTCTATCTGAACCCGTTCCAGTCCGGCTTCCGGCCTGGGTACAGCACTGAAACGGCTTTGGTCGCGTTGGTGGATGATCTCTGGAGGGCCTAGGACAGAGGCTGTTCTTCTGTCCTGGTCCTATTAGATCTTTCAGCGGCTTTTGATACCATCGACCATGGTATCTTGCTGCGGTGGCTAGGGGGGCTGGGAGTGGGGGGCACCGTTTTTCGGCGGTTCTCCTCCTTCCTCTCTGATCGGTCGCAGACGGTGTTGGCAGGGGGGCAGAGATCGACTGCGAGGCGCCTCTTATGTGGGGTGCCCCAGGGGTCGGTTCTCTCGCCTCTCCTGTTCAATATCTATATGAAGCCGCTGGGCGAGATCATCCGTGGTTTTGGGATGCGATGTCATCTGTACGCTGATGATACGCAGTTGTACATTTCCACTCCCAACCACCCCAGCGAAGCCGTTGAGGTGATGTCCCGTTGTCTGGAGGCCGTGCAGGTCTGGATGGGGAAAAACAGGCTTCAACTCAACCCCGCCAAGACTGAGTGGCTGTGGATGCCGGCGTCCCGGTATAATCAGCTGAGGCCATCGCTGTCTGTGGGGGACGAGTCATTGGCCCCCACAGAGAAGGTCCGCAATCTGGGCGTCCTTCTGGATGCCCGACTGTCGTTGGAAGAGCATTTGACAGCCGTCGCCAGAGGAGCTTTTTACCAGTCCTCCTGATACGCCAGTTGCGTCCCTTCTTGCACCGGGATTCCTTGTGCACAGTCACTCACGCCCTCGTCATTTCTCGTCTGGACTATTGCAATGCTCTCTACATGGGGCTTCCCTTGAAGAGCACCCGAAGACTCCAATTAGTTCAGAATGCGGCCGCGCGGGTGATAGAGGGAGCGACTCGTTTCTCCCATATAACACCTCTCCTGCGCAGGCTGCACTGGCTTCCAGTGGTCTTTCAGGTGCAATTCAGGGTGTTAGTTACCATCTTCAAAGCGCTCCATGGCATAGGACTGGGACCTATGCTGCTTACGGGACCGCCTGCTGCTACTGGCGACCACCCATCGACCAGTGAGCTCCCATAGGGAGGTTCTCAGGGTGCTGTCGGCCAGTCAATGTCGGCTGGCGGCGCCCAGGGGGAGGGCCTTCTCTGTGGGGGCACCAACCCTCTGGAACAAGTTACCACCAGGTATCCGTCAACTCCCTGATCTTTGGACCTTTCGACGCGAGCTGAAAACATTTTTGTTTCACCGTGCAGGACTGGCCTAGTGGGGTTTTAATAAGGGGTTTTATTGGTTTTAAGTTCTTCAACCAACTCTAAATTTTCCTTTTAAACTGGTTTTAAAAATTGTACTAATTGTTTTTACTTTGGCTGTAAACCGCCCTGAGTCCTTTGGGAGAAGGGCGGTATAGAAATTGAAACAACAACAACAACAACAACAATAATAATAATAATAAGGTGTGTATGTATGTAAGTAAGTTTTTATGTGTATGTGGAATTCCCAACCCCTTTGCCCCTTCCTTCCACAAAAAAGAAACATATTCGGTCTTTGCTACCTAAGGATTCTGTGCTAGTTCAAAGCATGTAAAGAGATCTTCAATATCAACTGAGTTCAACAGATGAGCATAAGATGAATTCAGCCAATGAGCTTAGTGGAACTCAAATAATCTTTCTTTTTGCAATACAGATGAACTGAATAATTTCTTTTACCTATTTCTGTCCTTGAATAGCCTATTTCCCCATTGGAGAAATATTTATTCCTGCATTCTCCATGCCCATCATATTAGTCACCAAAAGGACAAGGGGCCACTAGATGGCAGTTCAACATTAGTTTTCTTTTATCTTTATGCTGCCATCTAGCAGCGGACATTCTGGGACCCTGTGGTGGAGTCAAGCACTTCCAAGACAGCTGGGGGTCGGATAGTGGAGCTCTGCCCTCTCAGGACCAGTGGGAAGCCGAATTTCAAGCATCTTTTGCATTCCTTTTTTCCTAAGGGCTTGTTGAGCAGCCATTTTGGAAAGAAATTTAAATGTCACTTCTTGGGACTGAAGGTGGAGTTTCATGCTCCCACTTTGGCCTGTCTGCAATTTGGCCACCGCCCTCCGCTTCCCGCATAATAACGATCAGGCTATTATCATCAGGCAATTGCAGGGATGCCACCAGACAGAGGAGCTTTGTGCTCTCATTGCCTCATGGCATTTATTGACAGTTGGTTGCATTAACGCCTCCTTACTGAGGAACTTTGCGTTCCCGTTTACCAACTGGCATTCGTTAACAGCCGATCGGAGTAGCGCTCCCTGACTGAGGAGCCCCATCATCAGTGGTGGTGGCAGATTGGCATGGTGAGGAGCTCCACGCTCCCTTCAGGAGGCAGCTGCCATTGTTGGGCTTCACGCCTCTTCTTTTTTCTGGTTGCCGGGCAAGATCTTAATCAAGGAGTTTCGCACTACGTTCTGCTATGGCTGCATTTAATCAGCCTCCCTTTAGCTACGGTATCTCCCACAGCTGTGATTTTATGTAGAGAAGCTTTTAGCTCTCCCCTGCATGTAAGCCCTGAATTTATCAGCCATTTATCATCACCACTGATTTGGCAGATTGGGGACATTGACAAAGGCTATTCTTGCATTAATGCCAGCTGGGGCGTTCATTGCTATGATGCCTAAGGCATTATCTAAATCCAAGAGGACTGGAGCTCAGATTCTTCTAGGAGGGCAGAGCCAGACCCATCTAGCAGTTTTATAGATCTTTGCAGCCATGGTATCAGAGTTATCTTTTCCCTCCACTCAGCAAGTTTTCATCATTCTTGCAGTTACTCCTGGAGTAACATTGAAAAGAATTATATTTTCTCCTCCTTTTGGTCAGAAAACAAGGAGACATGTAAAGCATCAAGCCATTTGGTGAGTTAATTCTGTTTTTCTCCTTTTGTATTGAGGTGGTTTGTATTATTCTAGCATAATGGTGTGGTTCTAGTTACTAGAGTCTAAACTGTGTACAGTATTTTGTTTTTAACATATTGATCCATCTACCATCATTGCAGCCTACAATCAAAATTGAAAGTACTGTACTGCATTAAGAGCTTGGTTGTAATACCAATGATAACACATACTAACTTCCTAATTTTTAATAGGATCTATAATAGAATTATGGCTGAGTAATAAGGCAGCTTCATCCCATCAAAACATTCAGGTTCATTTGCAAATAATGTGCACAGCTACAATTTGCTTTATTTCTTTGTGGGGAATGTAGGGCATTGTTTTATTGGTTTGTTCAAGCAAAACACTGATTGCATTATGGTTTGGTTTGGTTTTTTTGCATGCTCCTTTTGGTTAGCTTAAAAAGGCACTCAAGCTGCTAAGATTGAAGAAAAGGGAGGTGAAAAGGATTGGCAGCCCATTCCAAATTGCTTGGGAGATTTGAGTGTTAAAAGTGTAGTATGTGGAAGTGCCCATGTTGTCCTTTCCTTTTCTAAGTAGTGATAGAGAAAGCGACACTGGCAGGTAGATGCCTGCCACAAGTGGTGACTGGCTTTCGCTCCCTTCAGTGGGAACAGATTATTTGGGGAGTCTCTGGAGCTGTTGCTCGTTGAAACGAGGGACAAACAGAAGATTTTGCCAACAGCCCAATGTTGCGGGGAGCCCTATTACCTTCTGTTCTCCCAGCGCCCTCAGTTTTGGGGATCTGAGTGGGTTGCAGGTTCTTCACGCGTCCAAGGGACCTTTAGTCCAAAGCACAGAGGGACCCAAGACAGGTTGTCACGAGGTAGACCCTATCTGAATAAACGGCCCTTTCAAGGGGGAGGAAGTCGTTCATCGTTGTCGCCGTCGTTATGTGCATTTTTGAACCTTCCAGATTGGCCCTTTTTGCCCACTTTTGGGAGGCTACTACGGGTCAGGTATACTATATAAATGGGGTTATCCCTAGAATTTCTCCCCCCCCCCAAAGTTTTTTTTATATGCTGCCCAGTATCTAATTGCAAAAACAAAAGGATCCTCATGGATTTAGATATGCAGCACCTAGTGGACATTAGAGCTATCCAGAAGGTGCCAGAGGATCAACTCTGACAGGGGTTTTATTCCCTCTTATTTCTTGTTTCCAAAGCCTCGGGTGGGGATGGGGGTGGCGACCTATGAACCTAAAGCGTCTGAACCGGAATATTATGTATAAACGGTTCAAAATGCAGTCTTTTCAATCTATTCTAGACGGCATCAGAAAGGGCAGCTTCCTCACTTCTATTGACATCACTGAAGCTTATTCCAATCCTTCCAGCTCACCGGAAGTATCTAAGGTTTTTTTATGCTGGTGTTCATTATCAATACAGGCCTTTGTACTCAGTTGGTAATTTTTTCAACTCCAAAGCTAGACCCAAAGCCATTAAAGCACCTTGAAACTGACTGCTTACAGTCCAACTCAAGATGTTCTAATTTAAAAGCAAACAGTGTGAGACATAAACACAGCAGTGGGTTAAAGTAGAGATGTGTCAAACTCATTAAGCCATATTCAGCTCCATAAGAATTGTACCTTAGCTGTAACCATTACAGGCACAACAGCAGCTTAATTTAAACTAATTTGGGATGATAGATCCATCAGAATGGCAGGGAAGGGAACAAGTTGTGGCTTCTGCAGAGTTAACTGGATGCAGCGTTCCATGCTCTTAGGCGTCTGGAATCCACCTAAGTTTACTAAGGAAGATAATAATTGGTAATAATATTTTAGAATGCTCAACAGTTACTATTTGGTATTAAGTAGGTATGGACAGGTCAGATAATACAAACCAAGTTATATTGACCCCATTTCTCTGATGAAAAGTTCTAAAAAAAGTCAAAAGTTTACAAGTCATTTTCTCTCACTGCTGGTTCTAATGAAAGTTTTGCCCAACTGTGAATGTTACCAGTTGTTGGATCTCTTACTGTCTGACTGGAGGAAGTGTGGGTTCCAAGTTCTCCTTTGAAGGCCAGGCAACTGGAGAAGCAGGTATGTCATTACTATTGAGCCATGCTGAAGTTGCTGGTGTAGCATAAAGCTGCAGAAAGAGATTTATGTACATACATGCATGAATGTGTATATGCTGTGTAATGATAAGGAAAAAAAAGGTTTCATTTAACAATCAGTGGTAATGTAGAAGATTGAGCAACTGAAAATCAATGACAAGCTTCCTGTTGAGTTTTAATGATAACAGCCTGAGAGGGTTTTTTTAAAAAGAGATATTGTAATATGGTTTGAGATGTCATAGACCCCAGCCATTTAACATAATTTATCTCTCCTCCCGTTAGAAACTGGATGACAAGATAAGAGATTAATAATAAACCAGAAAAAATCCAAAGTGCTAAGGTTCAGCAATGATTAAGAATTCCTTTTTTACTGATTTAGTAACAAAGTATTGCTTTATTACTTCTACTATTGGAAGTCTGACATTTGGATATTATAAAAGGATGCCAATATATCCAGCTGGGGAGCACACTTCCAGTCGCGGGTGGCTCAGGGCAGGTGGAGTACCCACAAATGCCCTCAGAACATCAATTGGTGGAGTTGCGGGCAGTGTACCTGGCCCTCTGTCAGTTTCAGGGATCAATCTCAGACAATCAATGTCACTGCAAAAGCGCACATAAATTGCCAAAGGGGCACCAGGTCCCAGTCCCTAATATTGGAGGTCAAAAGACTGGGACTGTGGCCATCGACCACTTGGAGTGGCACCTGCACCCATCGCTTTTCAAGGACCTGACAGTCCAGTTTGGCATCCTGAAGGTGGATCTCTTTGTAAGCCACATGAATGCACAACTGCCACACTTTTTCTTAAGGTTTCCAGCCCCAGAAGCGGAGGGAGTGGATGCTCTCCGCAGCCCATGGCCAAAAGGGCTCCTGTATGTGCTTCCGCCTCTGCCACTTGTGAGGATGGTGCACAAGATTCTCGAGGAGCAAGCAGAGGTCATCCTTCTTGCGCCTCATTGGCCGAGGAGGCCTTGGTTCACTGACCTCATGACACTGTCAGTGGCTCCACCCTGGAGGGTGTAACCTCACTCGGTGTAGCCTTGCTCAGCCGGGGGGTGTTGGTCCACCTGGATCCACAGTGGCTCCAACTGACTGCCTGGTGCTTGAGCGGCGGGCTTTGAGTGGGGACAACTTCTCCTCCAGGGTCATCCAGACCATTTAGGTTTCTTGGCGGCCTTCCATGAAATGCATTTATTCTGCCACTTGGCAGGTATTTTGTATTTGGAGCGAACATATGGGGATTTTTCCTTTCCAGGCATTGTAGCCCAGATCCTGGAGTTTCTCCAGGATGGACTGGATGCTGGGCTGTTGCCCAATACCATTAGAAGACAAGTGGTGGCTCTCTCCACCATCTTGACTTGTGGGTCATTTACTTCCCTTTTATAGCATCCGGCCATATAGAGATTTCTGAAGGGGGCAACTAATTTACGCTTCCCTGTAGTACACAGGTATCCCACCTGGGACCTGTCTCTTGTACTGAATTCCCTTACGAACCCTTACGAATTGCCAGTCTCTGCCTTTTGTCATGCAAGGTTGCCGTTTTGGTTGCAATTACTTCTGCCAGGTGGATTTTGGAGATTGTGGCCCTCTCTGTCCATAGTGACCTTTGCTTGTTTCATGCTGACTGAGTTGTCCTTCGACTGGATCTGTCCTTCGTCCTGAAGGTTAATACGTCCTTTCACAGGATGCAAGAGCTAGTTCTACTAAACTTCTGCTCTAACCCTGTCCATCCCTTAGAGCGCCATTGGCATACTTTGGACATTTGGAGTGTTCTCCGTATTTACCTTAAGAGAACTGCTAACTTGCATAGAAGGAGTCATTTGTCTCCTTTATTCCAGTCTCTTTAGGTAGCAAGGTGACTTCATCCACTATTGGCAGATGGATCTGTCAGACGATCGTGAAGGCATATGAACTGCACTCCCTCCCAAAACCTTCTCATGCGATGGCGCACTCAACTCTCAGTGCAGCCACGTCAGCGGCCTGGGCCACACAGGCATCTTTAACAGAGATCTGCAGGGCTGCTGCTTGGACTACCCCTTCACCTTTTATTAAGCACTATAAATTGCACAAATTTGCTTCTTCTGAAGCGGCATTTGGCTGCAGAGTGTTGCAACACGTTCGTACCGAAGGGGAGTTATCTGACCAGATGGGGGGCGCGCCCGTAATTGGGACAGTAAGCATTGGTATGTCCCATGCCTGGCTGCTATCTCCACCATTATGAAGAAGGGGTGTTGGTCTTACCTTCTCATTGAGTGGAGACTGAAGCCAGCCCCACCCTTTAATGGTCTGGTCTGTTTTCTCTAACTTTCTTACTTTTCTTTTGACACGTCGAGTCTGTTTCTTCATCTTCACCAAAAGCTGGATCCCCTAGCAACAGAGGTGGGACTTAACAACTTTGACAGACTCAGTCCTTCAAACTGAACAGACAAGTACAACCTATGCCTGGCTGCTGTCTCAACTCAACAAGAAGGTAAGACCAACACCCTTTTTTTGGATCTTTCATTATCAAGTATGTTTGATAAGTTCAAAGTTCAAAGTTTTTTCTTTACATGTGTGAATATTAGTTTGGACTCGATTTTCATCAAGGGACTGGTAAAAGAAGTGTTGGTTTCTTCTGAACTGGACACTTTCACAATATTGTTTAATTTGTCCTTTGTATCTTTCAATTTTCTTTGATTTGGTTTTGAATCTTTTCTTTCAGCATTTTTGCTAGATTACTTAGCTCTACACTTTCGAGTTGTTGCACAGGAGGATTTTCATCCTGTATGTTGGTTTCTTCCACAGGTTGGTCAGTTTGTTCAGGGGTTGGAACAGTTTGTTCAGCCTGTTCATGGTTACTTATTGTTTTCTTTCTAGCCAATATTTCTACATGTTGCATTTCCACATCTGTGAAAACTTTATTACAGATTATGAAGCATTTCTGATCCATTAATCTTTGTTCAGTTACATCACTTTTCTGTGTTTTTTCTTCCACAGTTGCATCATTCTTTTTTGAAATCCTTTGGCTGTTGGTTCTGCCTGGTAATAATATTTGATGATTTCTCGATTTTCTTTGGTTGTCCAAGTTCTGTGCTTTTGTTTTAGTCGCTTTGAAGTTGCACGCCCTGGTTCTCTAGCAGTAACAACTGATTCCTGTAGCCCCTTTTTCTTTTTTCTTTTTTTTTTCATAAAAAAGTTTTATTTTTACAATCATATCAAACAGCTCATCCAATGTACAGTTATATACAATTAGTCAGGCTTGCCCAGTCATCTCCCCCCTTTTTAACACTCTTCCCTCTTCTACCTTCTTCTACTTTCCAGACCTTCCTCTCCTTCTCTTATCTACATCCTCTCCTCCCTCTACCCTACACCTTCCTTCTCCCTCTTCTATCCCTCTTCCTTCCTCTTCTCCTCTTTCCTACCTCCTACTCTCTCCTCTTTTCTCCCTCCCCACCGTTCTAAAATGGTAACTGGGCAGACCCGACCCTACATTAATTATATTTATACATCTTCAATAATCCCTGTACATTAACCATCATTCCATCCTCTACCCTCAACCCCCCAGTTCCCCTCCCCCTTACCCCCCACCCCCCACCCCGACTTCCCAGAACAAAATGCAGGGTATCAATCATAATCCAAAATAGTTCCTAAATTATAATCTCTAGTCACTCCACACATAATCACACTCACAATTCGCCTCTCCTTCAGAAATATATCTAATACAAAATATTTCCTAAATTTATTCATATGCTATTCAATATTTTTTTATCTGATACTTATTTTGAATATAATCAATCCACATTTTCCATTCTAAAATATTTTTTCTTGTGTATAGTCTTTCAAGTGAGCAGAAATTTTTGCCATTTCTGCCAGATTTGATACTTTGAGTGTCCATTCTTCAATTGTAGGTAATTCTTCTTTCTTCCAATATTGAACAATCAAAAGTCTTGTGGCTGTTATTAAGTTCAAAATCAATTTAGTCTCTATAGCTGTACAATCCATAATTATTCCTAGTAGAAAGAACTGTGGAGTAAACTTAATCTTCTTTTTCAAAATATTCTGCACGATCCACCATACTTTAATCCAAAATGCTTTAACTTTTTTACAAGTCCACCATATATGGTAATAAGTGGCATCTTCACAATCACATCTCCAACATTTAGCCTGTACATTAGGATACATACATGACAACTTTTTGGGATCTAAATGCCATCTATAAAACATCTTATAAAAATTTTCTCTCATATTTTGCGCTTGTGTAAATTTAACATTCCTCACCCAAATTCTTTCCCAAGTTTCCAACGTTATTGGTTGCTGAAAATTTTGTGCCCACTTAATCATACAATCCTTAACCAATTCAGTCTCTGAGTCTATTTCTACTAATACATTATACAACCTCTTAATATGCTGTTGGCCTTGATCTCTCATTTGTTTTAACAAATTATCCTCAGTTTGTTTAACACCTTTTTTTGATCTAATTTCCATCTAGCTTGTAATTGTCCATATTGAAACCATGTATAATTTTTCCCTTCTTCCCCCATCTTTTCTCTGGATTTTAATTGTAATTCCCCCTTTTCCATACAAAGGAGTTCTTTATAGGTAACTACCTCCATCTTTTGATATATATTTATATTTTCTATCATGTGTCTCGGGATTGCCCATATTGGAATCTTTCCATCTAGTTTATATTGATATTTCCTCCAGACCCTCAATAATGCATTTCTAATTATATTATTTTAAAATATTTTATCTACTTTCTTATCATATAATAAATAGGCATGCCACCCATATAACAAACCATAACCTTCTATATTCAAAACTCTTTCTTCAGTTAAATTAATCCAATCAGTAATTAATGATAAGACAACTGCTTCATAATACAATTTTAAATTAGGCATTTTAAGACCCCCCCTTGTATCCTGCATTATTTTTAATTTTATTCTTGGTTTTTTGCCCATCCATACAAAGTTATTAACCCCCTTTTGCCATTCCTGTAATTTGATATCATTCTTAAGTACCGATATCATTAGAAACAAAAATAGAAACCTGGGCAAAACATTCATTTTTATAGCCGCTATTCTTCCCAGCAAGGATAGTTGTAACTTCTTCCAATTCTCCATTTCTTTCCATACCTTCTGCCACAATACCTCATAATTATTTTTGTATAATTTGACATTTGAAGCTGTAATATATATTCCTACATATTTAACCTTTTTAACGATTTCAAAACCCATAGTTCTTTCTAACTCTTCTTTTTGTTGTATATTCATATTTTTAGTTATCATCTTTGTCTTTTGCTGATTCACCTTAAATCCAGATACTTTACCATACTGACCAATTATATCTTTTAAACCAGTAGCTGAGTATATTGTTTGGGATACAGTAACAACCAAGTCATCTGCAAAAGCTCTTAATCTGTAATCTTGATGTTTAACTCTAATTCCCTTTATTCGATCGGAACCACATTTTTTTTTTGACATTCTGCAAAGTTATTTATTTATTTATTTATTTATTTTTATTGAAAAAGTTTTAAAAAAACAAAAACATTCCCCCCCCTTTTTTCCCCCTCCCTCCCAGAAAACCCCCTTCCCCCCTCCCTTCCCCCCCCGACTTCCCAGGTCAATCACAAGGTATTGTTATACATAAACCAAACATAGAGTAAAATTTTCCCCTTCTAATCCAATTAACCTCATCCAAATCTTTTCATCTCCCAACCCCCTCCCCATTACATAAAATAATACTTCCTAATTATTCAAAGGCAGTCTGATATTTCTTAATCTGATATCTATTTTGTAAATAATCAATCCATTTTTTCCATTCAATTAAATATCTTTCCTGCGTATTGTCTTTTAAAAAAGCTGAGATTTTAGCCATCTCAGCCAAGTTAATGACTTTCAATATCCATTCTTCTATTGTAGGTACCTCTTCTTTCTTCCAGTATTGTCCAATCAACAGTCTTGCTGCTGTTATTAAATTCAGAATCAATTTAGTCTCAATCCCTGTACAATCTGTTATAATTCCCAAAAGAAAAAATTGCGGCAGGAACTTTATCTTCTTCTTCAGTACATTTTGAATAATCCACCAAATTCTTATCCAAAAGGCCTTAATTTTCTTGCAAGTCCACCAAATATGAACATATGCAGCATCATCACAATCACACCTCCAACATTTCGCTTGGATATCAGGATACATACATGATAATTTTTTGGGATCTAAGTGCCATCTATAAAACATCTTATAAAAATTTTCCCTTAAATTCTGTGCTTGTGTAAACTTAACATTTCTAACCCAGATTTTCTCCCATGTTTCCAACATTATTGGTTCCTGAATATTCTGTGCCCATTTTATCATACAGTCCTTTATTAAATCCTTTTCCGAATCTATTTCAAGCAACACATTATACAATCTCTTTATATGCTCCTGGGTCTGATTTCTAATTTGCTTTATTAAATTTTCCTCCCTTTGCATTATACCAATTTTTTGATCCTCTTTCCATCTAGCACTTATTTGCCCATATTGAAACCAAGTATAATTCCTCCCTTCTTCATTTAATACCTGTAATGATTTTAATTGCAATCTACCTCCTTCAGCATACAAAAGTTCTTTATAAATAATCATTTCCTGTCTCTGTTCTATATTTATATTCTCTATTGCATGTCTGGGACTCACCCATATAGGAATCTTGTAGTCTAATTTATAAGAATATTTTTTCCAGACCCGCAAAAGAGCACTTCTCAACACATGATTCTTAAAAGCCCTATCCACTTTTTTTTCATAAAATAAATACGCATGCCATCCATATAACAAGTCATAACCTTCTATGTTCAAAATTCTTTCCTCCGTTAAATTAAACCAGTCACTTATTACTGAAAGGGCTACTGCTTCATAATATAGTTTAAAATTAGGCATTTTTAAGCCACCTCTTTCCCGTGAGTCCTGTATTATTTTCATTTAACCCTCACCTTTTTACCCTGCCATATAAATTTATTAATCCCAATCTGCCAATCCTCCAGATTTTTATCTTTCTTAATTATTGGTATCATCTGGAACAGAAACAAAAATCTAGGTAACACATTCATTTTAATAGCCGCAATCCTCCCCAATAACGACAACTGCAATTTTTTCCAGACACTCATATCATTCTGAACTTTTTGCCATAACAAGTCATAATTATTCTTATAAAGTTTCTTATTCGATGAGCTAATATAAACCCCTAAGTATTTAACCTTTTTTACCACCTCAAATCCTGTTATTTCCTCTAGTTTTTGTTTCTGTTGTATAGACATATTTTTGATTATCACTTTTGTTTTATTCTGATTTATTTTAAATCCTGATACCTTTCCATATTTATCAATTGCTTCCAACAAAAATCTACTTGAATTTATAGGATTTGTTAAACTAACCACTACATCGTCTGCAAAAGCTCTAACTTTGTACTCATATTGTCTAATTTTAATTCCCTCTATTTCCGTTAATTCTCATATTTTATCTAATAAAGGTTCCAGAGTCAAAACAAACAATAGTGGTGATAAAGGACATCCCTGTCTCGTTCCTTTCGCAATCTTAATAACTTCTGTCAAACTACCATTTATTATAATCTGAGCTGTTTGCTCTCCATAAATCACTTTAATTATTCTAAGAAAACAATCTCCAAATTGCATTTTCTCTATTAATTTAAATAAAAAATCCCAATGCAATCGATCAAAGGCCTTTTCCGCATCCAAAAAAATAAGTGCTGCTGAAGTATTCTTCTTTTCCAAATATTCCAGTATATTAATAATCTGTCTAACATCATTCCTCATCTGCCTCCCTTTTATAAAACCAGATTGATCAGTATGAATTCTTTGTTGTAAAACTAACATTAATCTATTTGCTATTATTTTAACAAAAATCTTATAATCATTATTTAAAAGTGAAATCGGCCTGTAGTTACCGGGTTTAGAGCAATCTTGCTCCTCTTTTGGTATCAGTGAAATCAAAGATGTTTTCCATGACGGGGGTATTCCCACTCCTAGTTGTATCTGATTAAATAATTCTTTAAGTGGGCCTAATATTTTGTCCTGTAATTTTTTACAATAACTTGCCATAAGACCATCTGTACCAGGGGTTTTCCCCATTTTTAATTGTTTAATTGCCTCCACTATTTCTCCAGTAGCTATCGGCCGATTCAACTCCTCCCTCTGTTCTAATGTTAGAGTATTAACCTTATAATCTTTCAAATAATCATAAATGTCCCTATTCGATATTTTATCTTTTGCATATAGAGCAGTATAAAATTCTGAGAAGGCCTTTTTAATTTTATCCTGTTGATATATCTCTTTACCTTTATATTCTATTTTTTGTATGACACATGCTTTCTGTTTTTTCCTTAAGTTATATGCCAGCCATCTCCCAGGTTTATTTGCGTTACAGAAAGTATTATGTTTAGCATATTGTATATTCGTTGCCACCTGGTCTGCCATTAACATATTAAATTGACTCTGTAATATTCTTATAGCCTCTTTAAGTTTGTGATCTTGTGGGTTTTGAATTAATAACTGTTGCTTCTTTTGAATTTCTTCTTCCAAGTACCTACGCTGCCTTTGTTTATTATTCCTCTGCCTATTGTCCAAATATATCAATATACCTCTAATAAAAGCTCTACTCGCCTCCCACACAGTTCCTATAGGTGTCCCCTTATGCATATTAAAATCAAAAAATTTTTTCAGCTGTTTCTTACAATGATTTACATTATCCTCATATCTAAACAGATTTTCATTCAGCCTCCATGTTCTACCACCTTTTTTCCCTTGTAATAATTCCATCCATACTGGGCTATGGTCAGTTAAACACCTCGGAAATATCTTCATTTCCTTCAACCTTGAAAGCAAGTCATTAGAAATTAAGATAAAATCAATACGTGAGAAAGATTGATGCCTATCGGAGAAAAAAGTAAAATCTCTCTCATCTGGATTCCGCAACCTCCATATATCTCTAAACTCAAAGTCTTCCATCATTTCAAAGAAGGATTTTGGTAGTTTTGCATGTATAGGTATCTTCTTAGAAGAGGTTCTCTTATCACTTCTTGTATCAATTACTCCATTCCAGTCTCCTAATAAAATAAACGAACTATAATCCCAGAGGATCAACCTCTCGTGTAACATTCTATAAAACTTTTCTTGTTGCTGATTAGGTGCATAAATACCTATCAGCAAAGTCTTTTTTGCATCTATCACCAGTTCAATAGCAATAAATCTTCCTTGAATATCTGCCTCAATTAACTTAGCTGGTATATCCTTCCTGATATATACAACAATTCCATTTTGCTTCTTATCCAAAGCTGATGCAATAAAATGTTTACCTAATTTTGAGTTAATTAAGTATTTTTGGTCTGATAATTTGATATGTGTCTCTTGCAGGCAAATCACATCATTTTTAAATTGTTTCAAGTAGTGAAATATTTTCCTTCTTTTCTGAGCTGAATTCAAACCATTAACATTCCATGATAAAATTCTATTTGCCATTACTGGCCTCCTGAAGTTTTGAAGCAAACAACGGAAGATCCTCCTCCGGTATCTTCCGTCTAGCTCCTCCCACAGCTTCCATACTGGGGTCTTGACTTTTACTTTGAAACTGTTGCTCTTCCTTACGCTTAAGAGCTCCTCTTGTCACCCTTTGCTCTTGTGGTTCCTCTGATGCTGGCAGCAATAAAGCCTCTTGGATCACCACACCTTCTTGGATCTCTTGAAGTTTTTCTATCACTTCTATTTCGACTTTCAAAACTGTAGAAAGAAAATCCTTTGCCTTTAAAACAGTGTCAATTCTATATCTCCTTCCTTGATAAAATACTGTCAATCCAACTGGCACCTCCCATCTGAATTGAATCTGATGTTTTTTAAGTTCTTGTGTAAAAAAAACAAATTCCTTCCTATCTCTTAACATCTTGGAAGGAATCTCTTTCAGCACCTTCAGCTCCTGTTCTCCAATTTTTAAAGTTGTCTGATATGAAACTTGCAGGATCTGATTTCTCATAGTTCTTTTCACAAAATAAACCACAATGTCCCGAGGAAGCCTTCTCTGTCTTGCGATCCAGGAATTAGCTCTATATATTTTATCAACTTGGTAAGCTACCTCTTGGGGTTCCACTTCAATAAATTCAGCCAATGCTTCTGATATAATTTTTCTTAAGTCCTCTCCTCGCTGTTCTTGCATACCACGGATTCTAAGAGCTCCTTCCATAAGTTTATATTGTAATATCACAACCTGATCTTCATTTTGATCCACTTTTTTCTGAACACCTTGCATTTTGTCTTCTAAATGCTTATTTGACTGAGAGATCTGTTGCATTTCTTCTTCCAATCCCTCAATTTTTTTACTCAATCCTTGAACAGCCATAAGAATATCTTCTCTTATTTTTGCATTAAAATTCTCCATCATCTCTTTTTGCCTATCTTCAGAAAGTTTTAATTGTTCTTTCAATATATCCTCAAAATTTGGTTCTGATCCCCTTCTTCCAGAAGGCTTTAAAGGTTTAGCTGCCATTCTGTCTTCAAAAGAATCAGGAATTTAAACTTAAAAACTTTTCTTTACTCCTTTCAGTATAAGAGAACTCCGTTTGTAACAATCCACAAATAAAGCTACTTTGTTGTACTAAAAAAATCATTTTCACTTTCAGACGCCATTTTAAAAGTCAATTAATCAGAGACAAAGAGAAGTTTCAAATTTCAAATGGGGAGTCGGTATACTTGCCGTGTTGTTTCTACTTCAAAGATCGAACGCTTGTGAAATTCCCGTCTGCTTAGAAAATCAATCAATTTAACAAGTCCTTTTGAGCAGAAGTGACTCCTACTCCTTATTCCTGAAAAAAACAGGAGCACGTTTGAAGTTGGAGATAGTGAAGTTCGGTGGGACCATAAATCCAGAAAAATTCGCTCTTAAGAGCAAACCCCCTGGCTAGATCTACCACTCCCCCACAGCTCTGCGTAAACCCCCCTATGCCTGAGGGGTATGCTAAGGTCAGTGAACAGTGATTTATACTGTTTCACTGACTTTTACAATCTTCTAACGCGGAGCGCCCTGTTAGAACACCCGGCAGGAGCGGTGACGTCACTGGAAACCGGAACCACATATTTTATTCAAAAGAATTTCTAAAGTTAAAAGAAAAAGTAATGGGGACAGGAGACATCCCTGTCTCGTCCCTTTCCCAATTTTAAAAGTTTCTGTTAACCCACCATTTACTATTATTTGTGCTGTTTGCTTCTGATATATTGCTTTAATTGCATGGATAAAATAATCCCCAAATTGCATTTTTTCTATTACTTTAAACAAAAACTGCCAATCCAATCTGTCAAAGGCTTTTTCAGCATCCAAAAAAAAGAGTGCCGCTGAGACTTGGTTGTTTCGTTCCAAATATTCAAGTAAATTTACAATTTGCCTCACATTATATCTCATCTGCCTACCCTTAATAAATCCTGACTGATCATTATGAATTATTTGATTCATCACTGGCATTAATCTATTAGCAAGTATCTTGGCAAATATCTTGTAATCAGTATTTAAAAGTGATATAGGCCTATAATTCTCTGCTTTAATACCATCTCAATCTTCCTTCAGTATTAACAAAATAAAGGCTGTCCTCCATGAAGGGGGAACATCCCCTCCCATTTGAATTTTATTAAATAACTCTTTAAGTGGTTCAACCATCTCATTTTGTAAATTTTTATAATAAACAGCTGTTAAACCATCTGTACCTGGTGCTTTACCGATTTTAAGCTGCTTAATTGCTAACAAAATTTCCTCTGAAGTAATTAATTGATTCAGTTCTTCTCTTTGATTTTCTGTAAGCTCACAAATATTTTGTTGTTGTAAATATCTTTCTATCTCTGTATCATCAATCATATCCTTAGTATGTAACTTACTATAATACTCTAAAAACGCTTTTTTAATCAAGTTCTTTTGATAAACTTCCTTACCCCTATATTCTATTTTATCAATTGTTCGTGATTTCTGTTTTTTCCTTATTAAATAGGCAAGCCATCTTCCTGGTTTATTGGCATTATTAAACGTATTATGTTTTACATATTGTAAATTAATTGCTACTTGATCTGCCATCAACATGTTAAACTGACCTCTTAATATATTTATTGATTCTTTTATTTTACTATATCCTGGGCTATTTATCAATAACTGTTCTTTCTTTTTAATTTCCTCTTCCAATTCCTTTTTCTTTTTCTGCAATTTATTTTTGTATTTAATATTCATTTGTATAAGATTTCCTCTCATATAAGCCTTGCTACCTGTAGCCCCTTTTTCAACAGATGTCCAGGAGCCATAGCATCTGACGTGGTCCTTATTGACCTGGGCGACAACCGATCTGGTGTGGAATTTTTTTGATTTCTTCTCATTATTAGTGATGGTAGGTGCCTAGGTTGGTTCATAGTGGCTAGGCCACTACTGATCCAAAGACAATAATCCTATAATCATAGGAACTGCACCAGATAGCTGTCCAAGCCCAGCCACAGCAGCCTAAATGCCTGCTTAGTGGCAGAAAGGCAGGATTAGGAATGGGGGGAAGGAAAGAGGCCTACCTCCCTTTTTGGTGGCAGAATCTGGAATGGGGCGGAGGGGAGGAAAGAGGTCTAACTATCTGTTTGGTGGCAGAATCAGGAATGGGGGAAGGAAAGAGGCTTAAATACCTGTTGGGTGGCAGAATCAGGAATGGGGGGAAGGAAAGAAGCTTACTTGCCTGTTTCGTGGCAGAACCAGGAATGTGGGGAGGAGGAAAGAGGCCTGCCTGCCTGTTTGGTGGCAGAATCAGCAATAGGGTGGGGAGGAAAGAGGTCTAACTATCTGTTTGGTGGCAGAATCACTCTGGTGATACAGTAGGAGAAACCACTGCAGAGATTTGCTCTGGAGACATGCCCAAGGGGTGATGCCGATGCAAGACACCATCTTGTTGAGAGAGTTGAGAGAGCAGAAGCAAGGGAACAGATCCCTCTGTCCTGACTTACCCTTCAGACTGGCTTTCCTTTCCTGGGAAAGATAAACTTTGGGCTCCACTGTATCGATGACTGACCCTAAATGGGGCAGTCGAGTAGTTGGGATAAGATGGCTCCCCCCCTCCTCCTCCTCCTCTTCTTATTTACTTTATTCATTAAACATGAAATTCAGTCAATTGAACATTCACAAACATTCACAAATACCATTGACTGGTGCTAATGGTGGATATGGGTTGCTGCCAGCATCCTAGGTATCAACCAAGTACCTTCTTAAGATATATGATGTTCCAAGTAGCGCAGTTTTTTGCAATTCTGCCGGTATTATTGCAAGAAGCTGTAATTTGTTGATGTATCTTACAAAATTCTTGGACATGGTACCAAGTGCCCCGATGACAATGGGGATCACTGTTACATGTTTCATCCATAGCCGTGTAGTTTTGATGGCCAGGTCGCGATATTTCATGATTTTTTCCAGTTCTTTTTCTTCAACTCTGGCATCTCCTGGTACCGCAATGTCAATAAATTGTACATTTCGGTTTTCCACAAGTGTGATATCTGGCGTGATGTGTTCTATGTGACAATCCGTCTGTATTCGAAAGTCCCACAAGATCTTCACCTTCTCATTTTCTATAACTTTTTCCACTTTATGTTCCCATGACTTTTTGGATACAGTGGATTAATTTAAATTAAACCAGTGGATTAATTTAACAACTCAGTTGTGTCTAGCTTTGTTAAATGTGAAACAGTTTCGACTTCGTTGTTGCAAAGTCGGCAGATTGGATTGTCGGTGGATTTTTGTATCTTTGTTTTCATGGCATTAGTTTGTAGTGCTTGTTATTGAGCAGCGAGTATTAAACCTTCTGTTTCTTTCTTGATGGTTCCCATCTTAAGCCATGCCCGTGTCAAGTTGTCATCACATTTTCCTTCAATGTTTTTCAAGTGCTGTCCATGTAAAGCTTTGGTTTTCCATCTATTTAATCTGTCATCCAGCTGTTTTTCCTTATATTCTGCCTTTGTTTCTGGTGTTTTTATAATGTTCTCTGTTTTTACAGCCTGCAACAATTTTTCTGTACTTTGGTTCACATCATTCAAACTTCGTTTTTCTTCTTCCAGAGTTTGATGGATTTGCAATAGCCCTCTGCCGCCTGTTATTCTTGGCAGGTACAACCTGTCGATGTCACTTCGTGGATGTAAAGCGTGGTACATATTCAAAACTTTTCTAGTTCAGCCAAAGTCCAGTTGATGATTCCAGCTGAGTAGCGTATCACTGGAACTGCCCATGTATCAATGGCTGTAATTATGTTTCCAGCATTCAGCTTTGATTTTAATATCTTGCGGACCCTCCTGATGTATTCCTTTTGCGTTGACTCTTTGACTTTTCCATTCAAGATGTTATCTGCTTCCAATATGCCTAGGTATCTGTAGCCGTCATCCTTTGCTAATGCTTTTACTATGTTTCTATTTCCAAGTTGTGTTCCTTCTATAGTTTCCATTTTTCCTTGCTGCATGGACAATATAGCACATTTTTCAAGTCCAAAGTTTATTTTGATGTCGCTGCTGAACAGTTGAACTGCGTTGCTTATTGATTTAAGTTCAGTGGGGCTTTTCGCATACATTTTAAAGTCACCCATGTATAGCAGATGGTTTATCTTGCCATGCTGGCTTGAGATTTGGTATCCCAGTTTTGTGTTTCATAGGATTATTGTCAATGGAATTAATGCGATGTTGAACAGTAGTAGTGAAAGTGAGTCCCCCTGGAAGATTCCTCGTCTGATGTTGACTTCACCAGTGTTCTCCCCATTTGCTGTTAGAACTGTTTTCCATTTTTTCATATTTGCTTTCAAAAATGTACAAATACTTTTGCTGATTCCAAAGTTTTCCAGACAGGTGTTAATCCATGAATCAAATGCCTTCTTGTAATCAATCCATGCCATATTTAAATTTGCTTTTCTTCGTTTTGCATTTTTTAATACTATTTTATCAATTAGCAGCTGATCTTTTGTTCCTCTTGATTTTTTATAATTTCCTTTTTGTTCTACTGGATACAAACTGTTTTCCATCAAGATGATTGAATACTGAATTTGCCAGTATTCTTGTAAAAAGTTTGAATGTTGTTGGCAGACAAGTAATCGAGCAATAGTTGCTTTGCTCTGTGCCCTTTTCTGGATCTTTTATTATCAAGTATGTTCGACCAGCTGTTAACCATTCTTCGCTTGTTGCATTTTGAAGCATTTGATCAAATTGAGTGGCCATGCGATGATGGAGGCTGGTCAGATGTTTTAGCTAGTATTCCATGCAGTTCATCCAGGCCAGGTGCACTCCAGTTCTAGACCTTCTCTGCTTGTTTTGTAACCATGTCACTTGTTATTACAATATTTTCCATTTTGTTTCGTATTGTTTGTTGTTGAATATCTTTGATCCAGGAAGCAGTTTTGTTGTGTTCCACTGGGTTTCCCACAGTTCTTTCCAAAAGTTCAAATTTTTTTCTTTACATGGATGAACATTAGTTTGGATTCGATTTTCATTCAGGGACTGGTAGAAGAGGTATTGGTTTCTTCTGAACTGGACATTTTCATGATATTGTTTAATTCGTCCTTCGTATCTTTCAATTTTCTTTGCTGTTGCTATTACACGTAGTTTTAGTTTTTCCATGATTTCCATTATTGTTTTTTCCTCCAGGTTGTATTTATTGCATAAACTATTGTTCAGCTTTTTGTTACTTAGTTTTTCTTTCAAGTACTTCAAATTGCTGACATCTCCTTGTAGGTTTTTTTATTGTATTTTCAAGTCAAATTTTTCACTTTGGTGTTCCAGTGGGTTCCTTTTTGGCATTTTATAACTCAATTCTGCAGTTATAGTGGCGGCTGTGCTATACATTAGTTGATTAGTTTCATATGGTATGCTGGATGGGATGGATGTTAAAATGCTGTTTTGCGGTAGTTAGTAGATCTTTCACTTGCTTGCTATGCACTTCGAAAATGGTAGGTAGTCTTTTTCTGTTTTCTTTGATATGGTTTTCAATCTTTTCTTTCAGCATTTTTGCTAGACCACTTAGCGCTACACTTTCGAGTTGTTGCACAGGAAGATTTTTATCTTGTATGTTGGTTTCTTCCACAGGTTGGTCAGTTTGTTCAGGTGTTGGAACAGTTTCTTCAGCCTGTTCATGATTACCTGTTGTTTTCTTTTTAGCCAATCTTTCTAGATGTTGCATTTCCTCATCAGTGAAAACTATTACGGATTATGAAGCATCTTTGATCCATTAATCTTTGTTCAGTTACATCACTTTTCTGAGTTTTTCCTTCCACAGTTGCATCATTCTTTTTTGAAATCCTTTGGCTGTTGGTTCTGCCTGGTAATAATATTTGATGATTTCTCGATTTTCTTCAGTTGTCCCAAGTTCTGTGCTTTTGTTTTAGTCGCTTTGCAGTTGCACACCCTGGTTCTCTAGCAGTATGTTGTGGCCCAGGTTCCTGGACTCGGACTCCTGGACTCGGATGATTCAGAAAGTGAGGGAGAAGACCTGGCAAGGCCTGCTTCTCCTGGGCCCTCTTTCTCCCTGGCACCCACCCAAAGGGAGGAGGAGGGGCCGGCAAGGCCTGATTCTCCTGGGCCTTCTTCTGATTTGGCAACGCCCAAGAACAATTTTGGCTTGATGCAAGACTGCGCAGACGTGACCGGCGCACGCAGCAGAGGAGGCGTTGGGACAAAGTCAAAGAATGATGAGTCATGTAGTGACATCTACAGAGGCTATAAAAGCAGGAATCGGAACTTTCTGGCTTTTTGTCTTGGACAAAGCAGTGAATTTGCATGGGCAAAAAGTTTCAATGGAGGGAAGAATATCTTAGTAAGTAACTCCGGCCTTATCTATAATTTCCTAGTTATCTCCAGAGACTTGGCAGGCCTGTGGGTAGACGTGGCCAGAACATTTATCTATGTAAATAAACTAGAAAAGAAGGCCTTTGACTGACTCTTTGTTGGGAGTATTTGGGGAGGGAAACAGAACACAGTAACAACTTATCCCTGTAGCCCCTTTTTCGACAGATGTCCAGGAACTATAGCATCTGACGCGGTCCTTATTGACCCGGGCGATGACCGATCCAATGTGGAATTTCGTTGATTCCTTGTCATCATCCCATCTTTCTTTTCTCTGAACAGCACTGGAGAGGATACTCTCGACCTGGCTGGCTGGACAAATCCCTTAGCAGATTCTTGTCAGTGTACCGTTAGAGTTTCCCCATCTCCTTCAGTGTCATTGAGTATATTTTCAGCTTTGACAGTTTGGCTCCGGGTATCTGTTCAATTCTACAGTCCATATGGTTGTGTAGGGGTAGGATTTCACACTCCTTACTAAACACTTCTGTGAGGTCGGTTAGTCCTGAGGGAAGGGGCCACAAGCCTCTTCTGGGGCCTCCCCAGACCTCCCCACCATCCCACTCTTCAATCTCTCTGAGCCTGAGCCCGAGGAAGGACTAGGGCCTATTCCTATCTTCAGTTTCCTGTACTGGACTTCCCACCATATTGTGGGGGCCCACTTATTTAGGCAGGACAAGTCCAATATAACAGACTATGTCATCTTTGTGACTACAATGAATCTCAGTACCTCCTTATGTGCCCCCATCTCCAACCGCACCGGGTCTGTGAGATGGGTAGCAAGAGCCCTCCCCCTAGCAAGGAACTGTCCACCTGCTCAAACTTAACTGGCCTGGCCATCTCCCTCATCCAGATCCCCAATGCAGAAACCACCACTTGGTTGATGAGGCATCAGGTACACCTTTGTCTATGAGCGTCCAGTACTCACCATGCCATGTTTAAAACCCAGGCAGAGAAACAAAGGTCTCTCCAACCACCTTTCTAAATAGGAGATAAGGTGAGGTTACCTAGCAAAAAATTTGGACCCAAATTCATAGGTCCCTTCCCTATAGTGAAAGTGATTAACCCTGTAACTGTCCAACTTAACCTCCCTTGCATATTAGGGAAAGTGCATCCAGTGTTTTACAGTAGCTTATTGAAACCAGCAATAGGATCTAATTTAAGATCCTTACCAGCTGCTCCCCCCACCTTTGTTAGTACAAAGGGAGACTCATTGTGAAGTTAAGATTCTTGACTCTAGATTACAGAGGGGTCAGTTACAGTATTGGTACACTGGAAAGGGTATCCCTTGTCCGAAGTGAAAAGTTGGGATGTGAAAGCTGATAGACTAGTAAAACAATTTCATGATAAATTTCCTGAGAAGCCAAAGAGTTCTCCTGGAGGGGGGGAGAGGGGGTTAAGCGGTTTGAAGTACAATATGTTAACCCTTTCTTTTGTGTTTTGTCTATTTTATTTTCCAGGGTGTGTCTTTTTCTTCAAGGGGGGGGATGCCTGGAAGCCATATTGGCCCTGGAAGCTTCCACGCGGCAATCTTCTTGTCTGTGGGAAAGTAGGAGGGGGGACTTAGTAGGGGGAATGTAGTTAGATAAAATATATTTTTCTTTTTGGTCAAGATCAGGACAATCCTGCATCTGGAGAAGGAGTGGTTAGAATGATGTCTTGAGATGGGATGGGTGGTGATTGGACCATGTGATGAACTGATGCGTTAGGGGATGGTTTTGGGTGTTTTTGATTAACTCTCAGATTCAGATTTTTCCAGATGTGCCAGTATACCTACTCTAATAAATGGAACTTTGAGAAAACGCTTGCCTCAGAGTTTTTAATTGGAGTTGGGTTTTTCTGGAATGCTGACACCTTGTTACATTGTAACAGCTAATGGTTCTTGGCAGTATACCCAGACTTTCTGTAGCCTGAGCTTCTCCAGAATTTTTTTTTCCTTTGCTGGTACTTTTTTTTTCTTTATTAGGGGCTTGACTTTCTTAAAGGGGAATTGTTGTTTTAAGCTTTTTACACTGCTTTACTGGTTCCTGGCTGGTTTTGGGGTGTACTTCCAAGAGGCAGGATTCAAGCTTGGCACTTGGTCTGATTTTTTTTACTGTCTTTTTGGGGGCATGTGATCTTTCCTTAAATCTGGATGATTTCCTAGGATATCTTGTGGGGTGAATGAGACCAGCTGGTATCTTTAAGTGGTGCAAAAGAATCTAAGGATTGCTTCTCCTGGGTGGGAAAGGGTGCTTTGACAGTTCACTGAGCACAGAAGTCTCTTGTCTATGGGATTGTTCAGTCATCCAGGTCATGGTTGTCCCAAAGGTACTTTTTTCTCAAGGCAACTGGATTTTCTTGGTTTCTGGAAAGTCCAGTTGCCTCTTGAAAAAGCACCTTTTGGAAGGAGTCTCTTTCATTGCTTCGGAGTGGCAAAGGCACATGATTGTTCACTGATAGTAAGTTTTTTTAAAAAAAGAGATAGGGGTGTGGATCCTTCAATTCATTTTAATTTTCTCTTATGATAATATTATTTATTTATTTATTTATTTATTTATTTTGTCACAACAAGGATCACACAAAATGATTATATAGTATATAAACATATATATGAGGAAGTATAAGGAAGTATAAGCATATATATATATATATAAGAAAAAACAATAGGACAGGAACGGTAGGCACGTTTGTGCTCTTATGCACACCCCTTAAGTCCTCCTAGGAATGGGGTGAGGTCAATAGTAGAAAGTTTTTGGTTAAAGCTTTTGGGATTATGAGAAGAGACCACAGAGTCAGGTAACATGTTCCAAGCACTGATAATTCTGTTACAGAAGTCATATTTTTTGCAATCTAGATTGAAGCGGTTAACATTAAGTTTAAATCTATTGGTTGCTCTTGTATTATTGTAATTGAAGCTGAAGTAGTCTTTAACAGGAAGGACATTGCAATAGATGATTCTATGAGTTAAACTTAGGTCTTGTCGAAGGCGATGGAGTTCTAAGTTTTCTAAACCTAGGATTTCAAGTCTGGTGGCATAAGGTATTTTGTTGTTTTCAGAGGAGTGGAAAACTCTTCTTGTAAAATATTTCTGGACACGTTCGATTGTATTGATATCAGAAATGTGGTATGGGTTCCAGACAGGTGAGCTGTATTCAAGAATTGGTCTAGCAAATGTTTTATATGCTCTGGTTAGTAGTGTAGTGTTTTTGGAAAAGAAGCTACATAAGATTAGATTTACAACTCTTAGAGCCTTTTTTGTGATGTAGTGGGCTTTGGCACTTAGATCATTTGATATGAAAACTCCAAGGTCTTTTACAGGGTGGAGGTCATCTGTAAGGTAATGTCCATCAAGCATGTATTTAGCGTTTAGGTTCTTTTTTCCAATAAGACTGAGCATTTGCTGGTTGAGATTTGGAGTTGCCAAGTTTTAGACCAAGTGGTTAGAAGATCAAGATCTTTTTGAATGATAGATGTATTGTCGGTGGTGTTAAATAGTTTGACATCATCAGCAAAGAGAACACAATTACTTGAGATATGGTCACAAAGATCATTTATGTGTAGTATGAAGAGTGTTGGTCCAAGAACGCTACCTTGAGGAACGCCACTCTTGACAGGAACAGGATTTGATAGAGCATTGCCAATTTTAATCACTTGTCTGTTAGACAGAAAAGCAGATATCCAATTGTGAAGGGGTCCTGAAATGCCATAGGATTTTAGTTTTAGGAGAAGTTTATCATGTACTACTGAGTCAAAAGCTTTACAGAAGTCTATGTAGATTGCATCTATTGCTTTGCCTTGATCAAGATTTGTAATCCATATGTTTTTACAGTGGAGAAGTTATAAATTACATGATAATTTTTTTCTGAAACCAAATTGTTTATTAGAGAGTAGGTTGTTTATTTCTAAGTGGAAGGTAATGGATTGGTTGATGATTTATAATAAGGTTTAGTAACATGGCACCAGGCTTGAAGTTTATTTAGATATCTGTGGCATGTACTAATTTTATAGGGACATTGACAAGCTTGGGTGGGCAGTGACTTGAACCTTGGTCCCATATGTACTTTGTTAATTTGTCTCTTTAGCTTGGCATTTTGTAGCCCAAGTGTGCCCATCCACTTTCTGGAGAGCTTAAATGACCTCTCTGCTAAAGAGTTTCACTTTATGAGCAAGAGTTGGTGTTGATAGTTATTGTTGCATTTTAATTATTTTAATTTCTCAAGGTGCTCTGGCACACTGCCTGATTTGTAACTCTGAGTTACAGGTATTGCTGATGAAAAGAAAGATATTCAGACAGAATTGGTTTAGGATTCCAGGATTACTGTGAGTATCAGTCACAAGAGGCCAAGTGAGGCGAAGCGCCCCTCAATGTGAGTAATGTAAGTTGGCCATGCCCACCCAATTACATGCCCACCCAGCCACACCTATCCAACTGGTCATTAGGGCAGAGAACTGATTGTTTAATTACACTGTAGCCATGTGACTTGGATTCAGTCACTGCTGCAGCGGCCACCATTTTTAATTCTGTGTCTGGCCTGGGCCATTTGGGCTTACGAGGCAAATTCCTGAAGCTGGCAGGGTTTGTTTGTTTTTTTTGTCCCTAGTCACATGGCCAAATAAGGTCCCATCTTTGCATCCAGACCGGCTCCTTGGTTTTTTTTGGTTTTTGTTTTTGTTTTGTGTGTGTGTGTGCTTGTAGGATCTGCTTCTTCCTGGGCTTGAGAACTGGGGTACTGAAATTGCTTTTCTAAGTATTTTAAAATATTATTTTTTGTTAACTCTATAATACTGTACTCATAAGCATTGTGGAAACTGCTCTGCTTCTTTTTAAGTATTGTACTATACTTTGCAAATTACAGTATTGTGTTTGTAAGTACAATTCTTTGCAAAGATAAAGTTAGTTTGCATTTGCTTAGAACCCTTGTAGAAATGCTAGCCAGCATCTATAATGTTGCGTGCTGTATCTCATCTCTAACTGCTGATTTTCAAATTTGCAAGCTATTTATATGAGTTTTGGGATTTTACCTGGAGAGGCTTGTGCTGATCAAGACAGTATTGTTGTTTTTTAAAAAGAGACTTTTTAATTGCCTGCAGAAGTTGTGGGTGCCCCATCACTTTTAAGAAGAGACTGGATAAGGCATTTATCAGAAATAGTCTTGTGAGAGCAGTGGATTGGACTAGATGACCTCAAGGTCTCTTCCATCTCTGTTACTATTACAAGCCAAGAGTTCTGTAAAACCCCTCCACATCTCCCATTGGCTGGCTGGAGACAAGCTAAGTGGCAGGTGATTTTATTTAAAGCAACTGCAATGGAAAGTTATTGCCCCACCCCTCTCTGGGCAGCTGTCTGAAGACACTTCAGCATATGAGGTTTTTGTAAACTTGAAATGGAGCTGCTTGGAGGCAATTTAGTTCCTCCTTTGGCTGTACCAGAAACAGCTGATTGGCAGAGGTGGAATTAGCTGATTAGTGGTGAGCGGGAAGTAAGTCAGATCTTCATTTATTTAATGAGCCATTTGATTCAATTAATGAATTTAATTTTTAAAATTTGTAAAATTGGTCTGATTCATTTGATGATTTTTTTGACTTACTAATGGGCAGGCTACCTGTAGTATTTTTATAGGGTACTACTGAGTTTCAGATTCATTTTCTAAAAGATGCTTTGTAGCAAAT
Source organism: Ahaetulla prasina (assembly GCF_028640845.1). Classification (NCBI taxonomy): domain Eukaryota; kingdom Metazoa; phylum Chordata; class Lepidosauria; order Squamata; family Colubridae; genus Ahaetulla; species Ahaetulla prasina. The sequence goes on along the minus strand of NC_080542.1, from coordinate 78,900,564 downwards.
GGGACTGGAAGCGCAGCACTATCAACTACTCATTAAAGCAGTCATATCTCTATGGATTAAAGTGTGGAAATGAATGTGGGTGATTTAATTCTACTTTCATACTTGCACATACACAAACATCTGGATGAACGAAATGTGAAGCTTAGTGTGTTCTAGTACTTTGTATGTGTTCTTTTGAAAGATGTATTATAATCTTGCCTTTGTTCCATTGGTAAAAACGAAGACTTTTAGAAAATGTAGTTACTCAGTGGGGTTCAAAGTATTTAGCAGAATAGGCCTGAAAAAGAGAGGGGGGAATCTCTCAGTTTCTCAGCAAGGTAAGAAAATATTGCAACATCTGTTTAAAATAATATAATAATACAGATATAAAGGATCTAGGACAGCAGTCACCAACTGGTGGTCCATGGCGCACCTGGATGGAGGAGCTGCTCTGGGATAAGCAATGGCCAGTCCCATGACGAGCTCTGGAAGATGGGACTGGCCAGGCAGCTCATGGTGGGGCTGTAAATCTCTGCTGATGAGGGAGGTTCGGGCAATTTTTAATTTTGCAGCAGCATTCCACCCTCGCCGGCTGGAATGAGGTAATGGTGCAAGGGGGGAGGGAATGGCGGTGCAGGCGGGCCAAAGCAATGGGTGGTGGGAACCCTGGGGTGTTTCTTCCCCCTGCTTTAGTTTCCTGTTGGCTGATCCCACCAGTGGCTGTCCCCGCCCTTCGCCCTCCCTTCCCAGTCACTCCTTGCCTGGCAAGGGAAGGAGAGGGGGGGAATGGAGATTCGCTGCATATTCCAGAGCGGGAGCTGGATCTCGTGGCTGTTTCTTCCGGCCCTTGTTGGTGCTCCTGCACCTCGGTCTTTCAGGGAGATGCTTGACTTCCTCTCAGCCCCAAGACACTGGCTGGCCCATGAGAAAGAGTGGGAGAGAGAAAGATCCAGCGACACGAAGTTTCGCTCCCATTCTGGAATATGGGACAAATCTCCATTCCCCCTCCCCTTCCCTTGCCAGGCGAGGAGTGACTGGGAAGGGAGAGGGAGGGGCGGGGACAGCTACTAGTTGATTCAGCTGACAGGAAGTTAAAGCAGGGGGAAGAAACAGCCCGGGGTTCCCGCCACCAGTTGCTTCGGCATGCCTGCACTGCCATTCCCCTCCTCCCGCACCATTACCTCATTCCATGCGCCGAGGGCTGCGCTCCAAAGCTGCAAGTTTCTTCCATCCCTTGTTGTTGCTCCTGCACCAACAGTCTCTCAGGGGGATGCTTGACTTCCTCTCAGCCCCAAGACACTGGATGGCCCATGAGAAAGAGTGGGAGAGAGAGAGAGAGAGAAAGCAAGGGGGGTAGAGACAAAGAGAGGGGGGAGAGAGAGGAGAGAGAGAGAAAGAAAGAAAGAGGGGAGAGAGAAAGAAAAAGAGAAAGGGGGGAGAGAAAGATGACAATGAGTGGGAGAGAGAGAAAGAGGGGGGGAGACAGAAAGAAAGAAAGGGGGGAGACAGAAAGAGAGGGAGAGAGAGAGGGCGAGAAAGAGAGAGAGAGAGAAAGAGAAAGGGAGGGAGAGAAAGAGAGATGACAGAATGAGTGGGAGAGAGAAAGAGAGGGGGGAGACAGAATGAGAGAATGAGTGGGAGAGAGAGGGGAGGGGAGGAGAAAGAAAGAAAGAGAGGAGGGACAGTGCCTGAAGGACTCCATCCTGTCACTGGGAGTCCAGGCACTTCAGCAAGCGGCGCGCTGGATTCCTATTAGTGGTCCCTGGGATTTAAAATTATGGACTTCGTGGTCCCTGAGGTCCAAAAGGTTGGGGACCCCTGATCTAGGAGGTCTTCTAGTCCAACCCCCTGCTTGACCAGGAGACCCTATACCAGTGATGGTGAACCTTTTCGGCACCAAGTGCCAAAAAGGGAGCTCGTGCACTCGCGTATGTAACCAAGTGCCGAAACGGAGCACTTTGTGCATGCATGTGTGCTCATCAGGGCCGTGACTAGGAAGAGGAGCTGCCCAGGGGAAGCTGGATAATAAACTTCCAGCTTCCGGCGCACACTTGCCAGCCAGCAAGTTTTCCGATTACTGCTGAGCATGCACACGTGCCAATCAGCTGGCCAGCGTGCATGCTTACGCGGGAAGACAAGCTCTTCTGGTTTCCGGCACTGCCGCATGCACAAAGGCCTTCTGATCATCATGTGCACATGCACGTCAGAAACCCAGAAGAGGAATATGTGTTGCTGCGTGGGCCAAGCGACATGGGTCCGCATGGCACAGGTTCGCCCTATACCATTTCAAACAAATAGCTCTTCAGCCTCTGAAAGGCTCCAGTGATGGAGCACTCACAACTTATGAAAACAAGTTATTCCATTGATTGACTGTTAGGAAATTTCTCCTTAGTTCTATGGGTGAAAAACAATTTATGATCATTTTTCACCCCTACAGTTATTGCAGCATTGCCATGGTCACATGATAAAAATTCAGACACTTGGGAACTGACTCATACTTATGATGGTTGCAGTGTCTCAAGGTAATGTTTTTGTGACATTCTGACAAAGTCAATGGGGAAACCAGATTCACTTAACAACTGCAGCGTTTCACTTAACAACTATAGCAAGAAATTTCATAAAGTGAGGCAAAATTCACTTAACAAATGTCTCACTTAGTAACATAAATTTTGGGTTCAATTGTGGTCATAAATCAAGGCTACCTGTACCTTGTATAATGCAGGTAATACTTTTTTATTTAGGAACTAAGGTGGAGTAGTATTTAGAGCAGTGTTGCAGGCTACAGCCTAGATTTCGATCCTGACTGGCTCTAGTTTGATTCAGCCTTCAATCCTTCTGAGGGCAGTAAAATGAGCACCCAGATTGTTGGAGGCAGTAGCCTGACATTGCAAACTGCTCAGAGAGTGCTATAAAGCACTATATAACAGTATATAAGTCTAAGTGCTATTGCTATTCCTTTGTAGTGCAAGTATACATAATTTTGTCTGTCTCTTCCTTCTTTCATTTTTAATCTTGCACAAGGAGATGTGATTGAAATGAAAGAAAGATTACTTTCCCTTACAGAAAATATTTGATTCTAAAGACACTACATAAAATTGATTTTTCTCAGGAAAATTGTACAGGTAGACTTCACTTAGTGACAGTCTTGTTTAGAAACCACTCAAAGTGGTGTTTTTTTTTTAAAGTTACGATGGCACTGAAAAATAAACACTTGGCAACCACTCATTGCATTTATGACAATTGCAGTGTCCTTATGGTCATGTGATTAAAATTGAGTTGTTTTGCAATAAATTTACAACCAGTGCAGTATCATGTGATCACTATATGCATTCTCCTTAGCTGGTTTGACAAGCACCGTCAATGAAGAAGCTGGCAGTACAATCACAAATCACAGTTACATGATGTCTCACTTAATATGCGATAACTCATTTAACATTCGTGAGAAATGAAATATGCCATGATCACATGAAGTTTCACTTAGCAATCATATGACTTAGCGATGGAGTTGTTAATTGCTAAACAATTTATTTTTATTTATTTTATTTTATTTTATTCAATTTTTATACCGCCCTTCTCCCGAAGGACTCAGGGCGGTGTACAGCCATGTAAAAAATCACATTATAAACATTAAAAGAAATTAAAACAAGCATATTATAAGGTGGCCGAATTTAAAACCATTTAAAACATTAAAATATAAATAACCCCACTAAAATTTTAAGCCAGTCCCGCTTGAATAAATAGGTGCGTTTTCAGCTCACGGCGAAAGGTCCGAAGATCAGGCACTTGACGTAACCCAGGGGGAAGCTCATTCCAGAGCGTAGGAGCTCCCACAGAGAAGGCCCTACCCCTGGGGGCCGCCAGCCAACATTGTTTGGCGGACGGCACCCTGAGAAGGCCCTCTCTGTGAGAGTGTACGGGTCGGTGGGAGGCAAAAGGTAACAGCAGGCGGTCCCGTAAGTACCCGGGTCCTAAGCCATGGAGCGCTTTAAAGGTGGTAACCAAAATCTTAAAGCGCACCCGGAAAACCACAGGAAGCCAGTGCAGACTGCGCAGGATTGGTGTTACATGGGAGCAACAAGTTGCTCCCACTATTACCCGCGCAGCTGCATTCTGGACTAACTGCAGCCTCCGGGTGCACTTCAAGGGCAGCCCCATGTAGAGAGCATTGCAATAATCCAAGCGGGAAGTGACGAGGGCATGAGTGACCGTGCATAAGGCATCCCGGTCAAGGAAGGGGCGCAACTGGCGCACCAAGCGTACTTGGTGGAAGGCCCTCTTGGAGACGGCCGCCAAATGATCGTCAAATGACAGCCGCCCATCCAAGAGGACACCCAAGTTGCGCACCCTCTCCGTTGGGGCCAATAACTCGCCCCCCACAGCCAGCTGCGGCTGCAGCTGACTGAACCGGGGTGCCGGCATCCACAGCCACTCCGTCTTGGAGGGATTGAGCTTGAGTCTGTTTCTCCCCATCCAGACCCGTACGGCTTCCAGGCACCGGGACAGCACTTCGATAGCTTCGTTGGGGTGGTCCGGGGTGGAAAAGTACAGCTGAGTATCATCAGCGTACAGATGATAACTCACCCCGAAACCACTGATGACCTCGCCCAGCGGCTTCATGTAGATGTTGAACAGGAGGGGCGATAGAATCGACCCCTGAGGTACCCCACAAGTGAGGTGCCTCGCGGTCGACCTATGCCCCCTTGTCAACACCGTCTGCGACCGGTCGGAGAGATAGGAGGAGAACCACCGATAAACGGTGCCTCCCACTCCCAGTCCCTCCAACCGGTGCAGCAGGATACCATGGTCGATGGTATCGAAAGCCGCTGAGAGATTTAATAGGACCAGGGCAGAGGAACAACCCCTGTCCCTGGCCCTCCAGAGGTCATCCACCAACGCGACCAAGCTGTCTCCGTACTGTGACCGGACCGGAAGCCGGACTGGAACGGGTCTAGATAGACAGCTTCATCCAGGTACTGGGGAAGCTGCCATGCCACCACACTCTCTAGAACCTTCGCCACAAAGCGAAGGTTGGAGACTGGACGATAATTACCCAAAATAGCTGGGTCCAGGGAAGGCTTCTTGAGGAGGGGTCTCACCACCGCCTCTTTCAAGGCGGCGGGGAAAACCCCTTCCAACAACGAAGCATTTATAATTCCCTGGAGCCAGCCTCGTGTCACTTCCTGAGTAGCCAGCACCAGCTAGGAAGGACACGGGTCCAGTAAACATGTGGTTGCATGTAACCTTCCCAGCAACCTGTCCACGTCCTCGAGAGTCACAGACTCAAACTCATCCCAAACAACCTCAACAAGAAGTGCCTCCGCCATCCCACTTGGATCATCGCAATTTTGGTCTAAACTATCCCGAAGCTGAACGATTTTATCGTATAGATAACCGTTAAACTCCTCAGCACGTCCCTGTAGGGGGTCATCCCGCCCCTCCTGACGGAGGGAGCGAGTCACCCGGAACAGGGCGGCTGGGCGGTTATCTGCCGATGCAATGAGGGTGGAAACGTAGGAACGTTTCACCTCCCTCATTGCCACTAGGTAGGTCTTAGTAAAAGACCTCACTAGTGTCCGATCAGCCTCGGAACGGCTAGACCTCCAGGTGCTCTCTAGGCGTCTTCTCCGACATTTCATCTCCCTCAGCTCCTCAGAGAACCAAGGAGCCAATTGAGATCTACGCCGGGTCAGAGGCCACAAAGGTACGACACGGTCCAAAGCCCCAGCCGCGGCCCGTTCCCAGGCCGCTACTAGTTCTTCAGTCGTGCCGTGGGCAAGATCCTCAGGGAATGGCCCAAGGTCCGTCTGGAACCTCTCCGGGTCCATCAGGCGCCTGGGACGGAACCAACGCATTGGCTCTGTCTCCCTGCGGTGGTGAGCGGCGATCCGAAAGTCTAGGCGAAGGAGAAAATGATCTGACCATGACACCGGTTCCATCACTAAATCTCCTAATTCCAGATTATTAATCCACTGTCCAGAGATAAAAATCAAGTCTAGTGTGCCTCCCTCCGTGTGTGTAGGGCCATCAGTTACTTGAATCATGTCCATGGCCGTCATGGAAGCCAGGAACTCCTGAGCTGCCGTTGACGACAAGCCGGCCGATGGCAAGTCGAAATCCCCCATGACCAAAAGTCTGGGAATCTCAACTGCCACCTCGGCAAGCACCTCCAGCAGCTCAGGTAGGGCTGTAGTCATGCAGCAAGGAGCCAGGTACGTGATCAACAGACTCATCTGATTCCTATGGCCCACTTCACAAGGAGGGATTCACAGCCAGCTATCTGAGACACAGTGGACTCCCTCGGCTCTAGGCTTTCCTTAATCACAACCGCCACCCCCCACCCCTACCTTGGGCCCTCGGCTGATGAAATGCATGGAAACCTGGTGGGCACAGTTCAACCAGGGGAACACCCCCCTCTGCCCAACCAGGTCTCCGTAATGCCCGTAAAGTCCGCGGACTCCCTCTGGATAAGATCGTGAATCAAGGGAGCCTTATTAACCACGGAGCGGGCATTGCACAGCATCAACCGAAGACCCAGGCTCTGAGGATCCTGACCATCCGGGGAACGAGTAAGGACTGAGGGGCCGGAGCACGTGATCGCTTTAAGACATCGAGCACGTGCTCCCAGAGAACGATACGACCCCTTGCCTCCGCCATATCTGCCTCTCCCACTCACCGTACAGATGGAATGACACACTCCGCTCTGAACATCCCCCTCCCCCCCTGTCTTCGGACCCGATGAAATGGTGCCGTGAGCATGCACTGGGACTGGCGATCCCCTCCCCCCCTTTAACCCCCCCCCCGACGGGCTACCCCCATTACCCGACCTTACCCTCCCACCCCTTAAAAATTCCCTATTTAAAAAACCCCACAGGTTCTTTTTTTTCGCATGCCACCTCTGTGGGTCCCAAAACCCGTCATAGAGGCCGGCCCTCGGTAGTGTGGAGGGCCATTTCTGCGAGGCGGGGGCACCTCGCAGTTGCAAGAGTTCATAAGAAGAGTAGCGCGTCGTAATAGAAGATAAGACCGGCAAAAAGGGGTCCAACTCCGAGAGGCAAGAATGATGGCAAAGTTAGTGATGGTATCCAAATATTACTAATCCTAAATAAAGGCAGGCCTAAAGTGATGGCACAGATAATAAACCAGAATGCTGATAATCCCAAATAAGGGCAGACAAGAGTAAAAAACCGCAAAACAGTTCAGATGGTAGTCTGTCGGAAGTCTGAAACCAAACATCCTGGAATAAAAAGAGGGGGAGGGGGGTGTTCCATCACAAGCAATGTCGGCCTCTGCTGAATCTCCTGCATCTTCCAAAGGCCCAAAAGGGCCGACACCGGCCAAGAATGCCAACAAGGCCAGAAGAGGCATAGCAGATGTTAAACCGTACAAAAGGGGGGTCTCCAAGCAGATGAATCCACAACACCTCCATCGCCTTCCCACTGTCCTCCAACCACCACCTCCAAGCCAGGATAGAACGCACAATCCAGGGGTCCCTTCAACTCCAGCACCCCCTAGTGCATCCTCACCCGGTTCGGAGGCCCGGACTCTCCAAACCTCTCCTTCCGAGGGGCCAAGCCTCTCCCGTAGGTTGAGCCTCTCCGAGAGGCTGGAGGATAGAAAGGACGCCATGATCATCATCTGGCAGCAAGGAAAAGCCACAGGCGCCTTGGCAGGAGACAGATGGAGCGTCTCAGACGCTGTCGCCATTGTCCAGGTCGGGTTAAAATCCAGACTCGAACGGCACAGCGCAGCCAGGACAACACAATGTAAAACTCAGGAGGCGAACCAGCCACAACAAGCCAAGACCCAACGCCAATTGCGGGAGCCAGCAGAAGAATTCACTGAAGAGTCGGCCAGAAAAATGGCCAGAGAAACGCCGAGTCATCGCCCCACTCCAGGCCCGAAAAAACATGGCCGCGGGGACTTCGCCGACTGCTTACCCAGCCCCATTCTCAGCAGTCGTGGGCTCAGAAAAGTCCAAAAACCCCTTCCACGGCTGCCGATCTGATGACAATCCAGGCCGGGGGCAGCAGGCGGCTAGACGGACGGTTTATTTTTTATTTTTATATTTTTTATTTTTATTTTTTTATTACTTTTTTCCAACAAACAAAAAAGAAAATACATTATTACACCCTTGTGCTATACATAAAAAAAAGGAAGATTTGGGTCTTCGGATATATCCTCATGATTGCCAAAATCCACGTTCTTGAGGTACAGGTACCGAAGCGTCCAATTTTCCAAGCGCATAGTCCACGAATGGTTTCCAAGTCTTCCAGAAAATATCTTCTTTATACACACCACTTCTAATTTTAATATCACATGTCATTTTATCATTTAAGGCTAATTTCCACATTTCAGAATTCCACTCTTCTATTCTAAAAATCACATCCAATTTCCAATATCTAACTATTATAATTCTACCTATTATAATCATAATTCTAATCAATTCTTTTTCATATTTTGTTAATTCTATTTCCTTAATTACCAACAATAATATAGTTTCCACTCTCAATATTATTACTTTCCCCATCATTTCAAATATCATTTTCTCCAATTGTTGCCAAAACTTTTTAACCTTATCACATTTATACCACATATGTTCATAAGTCCCCAATTCCATCTCACATCTCCAACATTTTTTACTAATTTTTTTATCCATTTGTGACAATTTTACTGGAGTCAAATACCATTTCCAAACAACTTTATAATTATGCTCTTTAATCCTTATAGATAAAGTTCTCATAATTCTACTATTCCAATTCACATTCCAATCTGACTCTGGTATTTCAATATTAAGATCTTTTTCCCAATTTGTCCTCATCACTCTTTGTAATTTTTCATCATAGTTTATAATCTTATAAACCCTACTAACGAGTCCCTTTAGCCCAATTTCCTCTTTCATAATCCGAGATACTAAATATTCAAATTCAGTTTCACATCTATTTATCGAATAGTTTTCCCTTAATTTTTTTGTCCATTTTTCTATCTGTATTTTTTCAAACCAACTCAACCCTAATTTTTCAATAATTTCTTTATTCCTCCTTTCATTTTCCATAACTTTTATCCAATCTAATAATTTCTATATTTTCCTCTTTAATCACTTCATTCGTTTTATATTATTTTAATCGGCCAATTTCAATTGTCTCCCCAAAAGATTATATCCGGAATTAAAATTTTAACAAATTTATTCCACATTTTACTTAATCCTTTAACCAATAACTTCTAATTACACATTTTGAGTTTGCTTTATCTAAAAACCACCTTGATCCAAATTTCTCTATATCCCTTAACTCTAAGTCTCTCCAATAGTTATCTTCACCTTTAAATATTTTTACCACTATCCGGATACCATACGCACAGTAATAATTAAATAATTTGGGGATTCCTAATCCACCTTCCTTTTGATTTTGATACCACATTTTCTTCACTAATCTAGGTCTTTTCCACCATTACAAATTTATCCAATTTTTTCTGATATCCTTCAATATCTTTCTCTGTCAAATTTAGCGGTAGCATCTCGAATAAAAAGTTAAACTTGGGCAGCAACATCATCTTACACATTGCAATTCTACCAAACCAAGACAACTTTAACATTTTATATTTGTCTATCTTCTTCTCAATTTCATTAATCACCACATCATAATTAAGTTTTTTCAATTCTTTAACCTTGAGTGAAAGCACTATACCCAAATATTTCAATGTATTTTTAATCCTTATCCCAAATTGCTCTTGCATATTCTCACACTCATTACCATTACTATCCATCAATAATTCTGACTTTGACCAATTTACTTTCAGACCTGTCATTTCCTCAAATTCTTTCAAATGCTTATATATCTTTTTCAGGTCTTTCTCTACATTTTTCAAAATAATTAAAGTATCATCCGCATACAAATTTATCTTATACCCCTTATATCCTTCTAATTCTTCATCTTTTTCTATCATTTTTGTCAAAATTTCCATAGCCAATAAAAATAGTGTTGGGGACAAGGGACATCCTTGTCTCGTACCTGCTTCTAATTTTATCTCTTCAGTTAATATTCCATTCACCTTCATTCTTGCACTGCTTTTTTGATACAATTTTGAAATAACATGTATAAACTTATTACCAAAGCCTAAAGCCTCCACAATTACTTTAATAGTTTCCCATTGTACGGAATCAAAAGCTTTAAAAATATCCAATGATACTATACCAATTTTATCACCATTATGTTCAGCTACATCTATAATATTTAATACTCTTCTAACAATATCACTCATGTATCTACCCTTCACAAAACCTACTTGGTTGTAACTTATATATCTATCTATAAATCTATTTAATCTATTACTTATAATAGCAGTAAATATCTTTGCATCCTGATTAATTAAAGAAATGGGCCGATAGGACTCAATCCTTTCTAAATCTTTATCTGGTTTAGGAATTAGGGATATCACCGTTCTATTCCATGACGAAGGTACTTCTCCACCATGTAATATTCCATTGAATAATTTTTGCAATCTTGGTATTATTAATTCTTTAAATTCTTTATAAAACTCAACAGGTAATCCATCTTCACCTGGAGCGTTCCCTAATTTTAATTTTGTATTATTCCATTAATCTCATTTTGTGTTATATCTTCTTCCATCAATTCCTTATATGTTTGATCAATTTTCACCACATACTTTTCTAAATAGCTTTGCAATTTTCCCCGATTAATTGGTTTCTTTGAATATAGATTCTGAAAAAAATTTCTAACCACTTCACATTTCTCTAATTTTTTATAACATCTTATACCTCTATCATCTATCAAAACTCCACTTTCTCTCTTCTCTCTTTTATTTTTCGCCATCTTTGCCAATAACTTAGAATTTCTATTACTAAATTCAAAAAAATTCCTATTTAAAATCTCAAATTTCTTTTACTAACTCTGTATCTTCTTCTATCATTTTATTTCTTAACATATTAAGCTCCTGAAGAATTTTTTTCTTTAGTAAGCAAAATTGATTTTCCAATTCTTTAATCTGATTTTATCTCTTTCCATTTTAGTCTTATAATTTTTATATTTCCTACTTGATAATTTAATACTCTCCCCTCTAAACACCGCTTTCATCGCATCCCAAACAATTTCAAATTTAACCTCCCCGTTATCATTTAATCTCCAACTTTCCTCCAATTTTTTAAGTATCCATTTTTTATCCTTTTCATTTTTATACAGTTTCTCCTCATATCTCCAATAGCTTCTTTTTTTCTCAAAATTAAAATCTAAATCCACCATAACTTCTGCATGATCAGAATCTTTAAAAATTCCCACATCTACCTTATCCACATTATTCAACAAATCTTTAGAAAGAAAAATATAATCAATTCTAGAATATGTATTATATATCTTAGAGAAAAAAGTATATACTCTTTCAATTCCTTTGACCTCTCTCCACACATCCACCACGCCGTTTCGAAGCATCCACGTATTTAAAATCCCCATTTTATTTGCTCCTCCACAGCGGGTGGGGTTAGTACTATCTATTTTATCTCTGATTAAATTAAAATCCCCAGCCACAATTACTTTCCCTACACTTTCATTCTCCAAAATTTTTGTTATTTTTTCAAGAAATTCTCTTTGTTTTTCATTCGGTAAATATAAATTAACAAGTGTCACTTTTTCCTCATTAAGATTTCCAACAATTATTACATATCTTCCATCCTCATCCAGAATTACCTGGTGTTTTTCAAAATACACCCTATCTGATATCAGTGTTGCAACTCCTCTGGCTTTTGAAGTTCCAAATGCTTTTTCATATATTTGCATACCTTTTATATACATTCTATTTGAATCTTCAGATTTCTGATGGGTTTCTTGTAGAAATAAAATATCTGGTAAATCTCTTTTAATCTTAAATTTCAATCTTCTTCTTTTAATCTGATTCCCTGTACCCTTCACATTCCATGACATTATTTTTATGACTCCCATTTAAAATATAAATTTTTCAATCCTATTCCCGCATCTTCCTTTCTGTGCCCAAAACCCAACATTAAACTCCCATATAACCAACATTTAACATATAAAAAACGATAAGAAAACCAAAAAACAAACAAAAAACAAGACAAACAATAAAATACAAACAATCTTCTTCCCCCACATCCTCATCGGTTTCGCCTCTATAAAGAGAATGGAGGAGAGGGGACGTGCCAATGTCCGGGCCACTTCTTTCGGGCTGTCTATTTAAATTCATCACTCAAGAAAAAAGATAGTGATGGCTCTCTCCCGCATTCGGCTTCGTATTTTCCAAGACTCTTATCTGCTTCTCCTACTGTATCCTCACGACTTTTCTTCTGTTCAACCAACACAGGTGATATTTCTTTCCTCTTTAACCCTTTAGGGTCTTGCCCTCCAATAGCCCCTTTTTCTTCTTCTGGGGTTGATGTTTCCACGTGTGTTCCACCCATCTTAAGCATTTGATCTTTTATCTCCATTAAATCCTCCATCTCAATCAGTCCAAGCTCCCGTAAATATAATAGTGCATCTATGTCTGGGGTAATTGTACGCATCCTTCCTTTATAAAAAAATTTCAATTGTTGTGGTGGCCTCCAATTATATTTAATTCCATTATCTCTCAAAACTTTTGTAATTGGTTTAAAAAAAAATCTCCATGCCCTTTCTTCTCTTGATATATCCGGGAAGACTTGAATAGTCTTCCCTTCAAACTTCAAAGCATCTCCCATCTCTCTCACCTTGGCCATAACTTCCAGCTTGTCACCAAGATTTGCAAACCTGACAAGCACATTCCTGTTAGAGCCATTTTGCCTTCTATATCCAATTCTAAAAACACTTGCCAGATCTGCTATTGTAAACGTAAGTTGCGTATCCAGATCATTAATCCATTTCAAAACCCGCTGTTTCAATTTATCCTCCTTTTCTTCTGAAATCCCTCGGATAACCAAATTATATTTCCTCATCTCTTCTTCCAAGAGACAAATTCTCTTATCTTGCTGCTCATTTTTATAAAATATTTCACCAATTTGCCGATCCACTTTTACCTCATGTACATGGATCTGCTCCATTTCATCTTTAATAATTGTCATTTCCTCTCTTTGCTTTGCAAAATTTTCATTCATTTCTTGTTTCATCTTTTTCATTTCCGATGTCATTTCCAATGTCATATTATCCATGCGCTCTGATAGTCCTGCTATTTTTTCCCCAATTTTATTTAAAGCTGCAGCAAGTTGCTGCGTTTCTGAAAGTTGTTGAGTCATTTTAAAAAATCTTAAAAATTTTTCCAAACTAGTATTTCAAACCAATTTTACAGAGGGTCTTAATGAAGATCAAGGGACGGCAGTCTTTTAATTGAAGCGAAGCGGCTTATTTGCACTCGTTATCTCTCAGTAGCTTGTGACTCATAGTCACTCCACAAAGAAACACAGATACCTCACAGCTTTTAAACAATAATCAGCGCCATTTTTTCTCCACGTCGGCAAAGAAGAAAGAAAAAAGAAAAAAGAAAAAAATAAATAAGAGATCTACTGCTTCATTCCAACTTAAACTTCAGAAAAAAGTCCTTTTTTTTTGTTATCTGTGATATAAACAAGCTATTAATTTCCTCTCAAAATAAAAAAAAATAAAAAAAATTTGTCCGCCCAGTAAAATCCTATAACTTTCATCCATAACGGTGCATTCCAAACAACATAAATCCTCATAAATCTTCATTAATAAGCACTGTGAAGTGAAGGAAAGGTCCTTACCCCACCACGGTCATGGCCACGCCCCTAGACGGACGGTTTAAGCATTTGCCTAGCTCGGAGGGGCCCTCAAAACGCCGGAGCCGAATCTTCAACGCTGCGCCATCTTGCGCATGCGCAGAACCATTATCTGTTTCTTAATCTTAATCAGGGAGAAAACATTCTAGTAGCTGTATACATAAATTTTTCTCTTGTGCTGATTATCAAAAAATATACTAATCCCATGTGAACCTTAAAACAATCCATTCAGTTGGATATGCTAGACTGTGCACAAAGGCATTCAGGCAACAATGAAATCACTATTTTCCTAGTCTGAACTACTGTAGTAGAACTCACCTTATAAGGAGCTGGAAGGTCTTCATGAGTGGGACATTATCAGCTGTAAGGACCAGCCTCTTCCCCCCCCCCACCTCAAAAAAAGCATAGACTCTTGAAAACTTTGTATTCAAAAAGAACCTTTTACTGAAAAGGGATGAAAGCAAGTCAAAATTCAAAGCAGGCTCTGAGGTTTCTCAGGGCACACAATGCAGGATAAAGGAAAGTAGAAACCCCTCCCCACCATCCAATGTGGATTCCCACCAAGCGGCAAATATGAAGATGTTATTGTATCGGCCTCTCTGAGAAACAGATAAGGAGAGTTTCTTTTTAAAAAAAAGTTTTTAAATTTATATTTCTCATAAACATAATAAACAAACATCTAATAAATGTACAATTTATTAGCCATTATTAATCCTATATATTATCTTTTAACTTTCATATTAGTTCATTCATCATCCTAAAAATTTAAAGTATAGTTGGAGTTGCTCTTCTACTATTCCATATCTCCCTTATTTCACAACAATCCTTCCTTTCCTTCTCCCCTCCTTTCCCTTCCCTCCCTTCTTCTATACTTTTCCACTTTCTTCTTTCCTTCTCTCCTTCCCTTCCTTTCCCACACTCCTCCCTCTTCCTCCCTTTCTAACCTTCTCTCCTACTCTTATTTCCCATCCCTTTCTTCCTCTCCTTTTCCCTTCCTTCTCGCTGACTCTCTTCCTTCCTATCTGTCCCTCTACTCCTCTCTCTATTCCCTCTCTGTTGTATTTATTTTCAATTCAATATATTTTCAAGATGATATTCAAGCAACCCCAATTCTCTATTTACATACATTTTCCTTTCAACTTATTTTCTATTCTACTGGTTAAAAAATATGTCATCCTTAATGTACATTCGTATAGTAACACTTTTTCCATTTCCCCCCTCCTTCCCCTTTTTTCATTTACTCAAATATCTGGATTTTTATTTCTTTTTTGTCTTTTCTCTCATTTACCTTTGCCCTATCCAATTTGTTAAACTCTAATCTTTTATTCATATTCCTTTTCTAGCCAATCATAAAAATGTCCCCATGTCTTGAAATACACTGATTCCTCTTTATCTTTTATTCTTAATGTTAATCTGTTCATTTCTGCACATTCTAAATTTTTCTTTATTATCTCTTCTTCTGACGGGATTTTTTCTGCTTTCCAATTTTCTGCAAATACTATTCTCACCACTGTTATGATATGAATAATCAAATATGTATCTTCTTTATTTCTTCAGTAAAATACTCAATAAAAATATCTCTGATCTTAACTCTATATACTGGTGTAGCATTTCCTCTAACCATGTTCGTATTTTAATTCAATAATTCTTTGCTTCCTTGCATGACCATATGATAATACAACTGATAACATTTCCAACATTTGCTAGTCTTTCTGGTGGCATATGCCATCTATAAAACATTTTATATAAATTGTCTTTATATTCTGTTGCCATATATAATTCCTTTCCCATAGTAGTTGCCATTTCTCTAAATCAAACCATATAACCAAAGTTTTTTGCCCATGCTATCGTTCCTTTTACCTCTTCATCTTCTAATCTAATTTGCAATAGATAATTATATAATTTCTTAATCATTTTTTCATCGGGTCCCATCAGTACTCATCCAATTCTGATTTTCCCAAATTAAAACCATACTGCCTGAGGTCTTTTTCACATCTTGATTGTATTTGCAATCGTGTAAACCAATCTGTCTCAATCCCTTGTTTTTCTAACTCTTATTTTTGTTTTAGTTCTCCTTTTTCTGATAAAATATCCTTATATCTAACAATATTTCTCATATTTATAATATCTGGATGTGTCTAAGCTTCCATTGTTGAAAGCCACATTGGTATTTTCATGTAATGTTTTTCTTTCACTTTCTCTCACACTGTTAATAAGCCATTTCTTGTAGAAATGACCCAGGAGCGCATTGCAAGTTACAAATCAAGACGATCTTTTATTGACCATTACACAGAGTATATATAGAGCTTCATAGTTCAGCCGAAAAATGTGTCACTTCATCATTGGCTAATATTATCTCCAAGACACAACAGCTTATCAACTTTTGCTTCCAGGCGGATATGCATACATGCAAGAAAGATGTTCCATTCTATTGCGTACATACTTTGGTTATCTATAGATTTAGGAGCTTGTATTGTAAACTTATTCCCGTGTACTTTGTTTATACCTTTGTACTCTGCTGGGAACATTACTTATCTGAGGTTTGCCATCCAAGATAAGAACGCCGCCCGCATTCCTTTCCGTACAACAGGTACAAGACATACAAAGTACAAACCCTACATGTCCTCATTTTTTGATTTAAATGAAGGGAAAACAGATTTGTAAATAGTACGCATTTGAAGCAGATGCAGAATGGGTGGAGGTGGTGAAGGGAAAAGAGCAAAAAATGCAGGAATACATTGTATAAACCAACAGCAAGTTATGAGAAGAACAAATATAATCAAACCATAAAAAACATTTGTTTTAACTAGGACCAATCAGGTAACCAGTTAGCAAGCAAACCAAGCAAAAGGAGAAAAATTTTCATGAACATTATCTTCTAAGTAAACCTGCAAATTAGCCAGTTCATCCTCAATAGTTTTATTAAGTGAATGAAAATGGACAACGCAAGCACACTGACCAACCAATTTACAAAATCCACCTTGACGAGCTAACAAATAATCTATAGCAAAATGTTGTTGAAGTATATCCTGATTTAATTCTTCAATTTCATGCTGCAAATCTCGAACGATCGCAGCAGTAGCATTGATAGATTTTTCTAATCGACATGTGAGGCCCAGAATAGAATGTCTATTTTCTTGAGCAATTATTCCTGGGTATGCTCCCAAAGTGATAACTCCAGTAATGGCCCCGGCAACTGCACGTCCAAAGGTAGGCAATGAAGAAAGTTAAGTATCTATGATGACTTCATCAGGACATGTCGGTCCCAAGGCTGCACGCTGAATACGAATTGACAATCGGGCGGGAACACCTATCTGTACTGGTAACGACAAATATCCAATTGCTGCACATTGATAGTTCTGAGGATGTATATTGGTTGCATATTTGTCAAAAGAAAAACTACATATTAGGATCCTTTAACTGCCATCCAGGACAGATAAATCCAACATTAGAAGAATCACTGGCATTAAAAATAGGAAAATTATCAGGATACATGTCAGGCGCGATATTAGAGCCCTCCAACATGGCATTAATAGTACCCCATAGCCACTATCTTTTGAGTACAATGACTTTAATTCCCTACTTTATTTAAAATACATTTTGCCTTTGGGTAATCAGACCAGTTATTAAGCCAGTTATGACGAGCATGACAGCAAAAGCACAAACCTCAAGTAAACTGATTGATATGGAGGTAATGCCATTTAACTAAATTCAGTTGACTCAGAGGCTTAGAAAGTAGCCAAGAAGAAGAAATATGTTGAAGTTGTGAAACAATGAAGGTAGAGGAGGTAATTAGAATAGAATAGAATAGAATAGAATAGAATAGAATAGAATAGAATAGAATAGAATAGAATAGAATAGAATTTATTGGCCAAGTGTGATTGGACACACAAGGAATTTGTCTTGGTGCATATGCTCTTAGTGTACATAAAAGAAAAGATACGTTCATCAAGGTACAACATTTACAACACAATTGATGGTCAATATATCAATATAAATCATAAGGATTGCCAGCAACAAAGTTACAGTCATACAGTCATAAGTGGAAAGAGATTGGTGATGGGAACTATGAGAAGATTAATAGTAATGCAGATTTAATAAATAGTTTGACAGTGTTGAGGGAATTATTTGTTTAGCAGAGTGATGGCCTTCGGGAAAAAACTGTTATTGTGTCTAGTTGTTCTGTTGTGCAGTGCTCCATAGCGTCGTTTTGAGGGTAGGAGTTGAAACAGTTTATGTCCTGGATGTGAGGGATCTGTAAATATTTTCACGGCCCTCTTCTTGATTCGTGCAGTATACAGGTCCTCAATGGAAGGCAGGTTGATAGCAATTATTTTTTCTGCAGTTCTAATTATCCTCTGAATTCTGTGTCTTTCTTGTTGGGTTGCAGAACCGAACCAGACAGTTATAGAGGTGCAAATGACAGACTCAATAATTTCTCTGTAGAACTGAATCAGCAGCTCCTTGGGCAGTTTGAGCTTACTGAGTTGGCGCAGAAAGAACATTCTTTGTTGTCCTTTTTTGATGATGTTTTTGATGTTAGCTGTCCATTTTAGATCTTGCGATATGATAGAACCTAGAAATTTAAAGGTTTCTACTGTTGATACTGTGTTGTCTAGTATTGTGAGAGGTGGAAATATGGAAGGGTTTCTCCTAAAGTCTACTACCATTTCTATGGTTTTGAGTGTGTTCAGTTCCAGATTGTTTTGGTTGCACCACAAGGCTAGTCGTTCGACCTCTTGTCTATATGCGGATTCGTCATTGTCTCGAATGAGACCAATCACTGTTGTGTCATCTGCGAACTTCAGTAGCTTAACAGTTGGATTGTTGAAGATGCAGTCATTGGTATACAGAGAAAAGAGAAATGGGGAGAGCACACAGCCTTGGGGGCTCCTGTGCTAATTGTACAGATATTTGATGTGATCTTGCTTAGCTTCACCTGCTGCTTCCTGTTTGTTAGGAAGCTTGTGATCCACTTACAAGTCTGTTCTGGTACCTGTAGTTGGTTTAGCTTAGTTAGAAAAATGTCTGGAATGATGGTATTGAATGCTGAACTAAAGTCTACATAGAGGACCCTTGCATAGGTCTTTGGAGACTCAAGATGTTATAGGATGTAGTGCAGAGCCATATTAAAAGCATCATCTGTTGATCTATTTGCTAGGTATGCAAATTGCAAGGGGTCTAACAGCGGATCCGTGATGGTTTTCAAGTAGGAAAGCACTAGCCTTTCAAAGGTTTTCATGACTACAGATGGTGGGCTTCTTCGGCACTGGGATGATGGTAGAGCGTTTGAAGCAAGAAGGAACATAGCACATCTCTAGTGATTTATTGAAAATATCGGTGAAGATGGGGGACAATTGGTCAGTACAGACTTTTAAGCAAGAAGGAGTTATCTTGTCTGGGCCTGGAGCTTTTCCTGGCTTTTGTCTGTGAAATAGGTCCTGCACTTCCTTTTCTGTGATCACTAGGGGTTGTGAATTAGATTAGGAATAAAAGCAACTTTGCTAAAAGCCATAGGAGGCTCATAATACAAGGTTACATTGTGGCCATGAATTAAAAACGTATATTGAGCATGATGAATCCAAAGGTTAGGGTTGAGGTGAAAGTCAGGAGTTGCCTCAGAAATGGTAGAAACAGGGGAAGAAAAACAAAGAAAACAACACAACAGAATAGTAACAGAATTTGTGGTTATAACAGTGAAAACTGCAGCTACAAGATTTTCTGGAGTTTGAGGCAAAGAAGCCTTCTTTAGCTGTTGCTGAGCCTCATAGGTGGTAGATTTCACTTGACCCCAAGTCATGGCTGGAGGACGTGGTGACTTGGGAAGACGAACTTCCGTTTTGAGATGCAGATTGAAATTGGGAATGGGATTGTGGAGACCCTGATGCCATGCCATGATAAGGATGAACACACTGGTCTGGGATCCACACAGCTTGTTTTGTTAGCTGATCCTCAATTGCAGCATAACCACGGCCCCAGGTTATAAGTTGAGCAGGTGAATGCCAGGCAGGATCAGGAAGTTGACGATAGGATACTAGAGGTCGAGAGACAGGATCCTGAGTATGAAAATGTAAGTTGACTGGATTTTCTGAAAAAGAATCTAAAAAGGTTAAATAATTCCAAGCATAAAGAGCAACAGATAACAAATTTTGAATTTTTTGCAAATTGTATGGGCCAGACTCAGTCTTTACTAATTTAGCTAATGTAGCTTTAAATGTACAATGGGCCCGTTCAATAATAGCTTGCCCTTGAGAGTTATAAGGGATGTCATGTGTCAATTGAATGTTCCACTGTTGACAAAAAAAGCAAATTCCTTACTAATATATGCCGGACCGTTGTCTGTTTTCAATTGAGCCGGTCGGCCCATTGCAGAA
The DNA here is from genome assembly GCF_028640845.1 of Ahaetulla prasina. Lineage (NCBI taxonomy): Eukaryota > Metazoa > Chordata > Lepidosauria > Squamata > Colubridae > Ahaetulla > Ahaetulla prasina. The sequence continues at coordinate 78,880,479 of NC_080542.1, read as the reverse complement.
AAGGCAGAAAGACAATGAGACACTGCATCAGAAGTGTGCTCATATCGAGAAGCAGTGACCCACAAAAAGTGAGAATATGTGTCAATGGAAGCATGCAAATAAGAATACGGTTTAAAGGTAGGAAATTGCGTGACATCCATTTGCCAGATCTGGTTAGCTTTTGTTCCCTGAGGATTCACCCCCAGAAGAAAGGGAATCGCAAATTGTTGACAAGAAGCACAGCCTTGAACAATATCACGAGCCTGAGAAAGGGGAATATGAAATTGCTTAGCCAAAGACTTAGCATTTTGATGAAAATATGAGTGACTGGCAACAGGGTCTGAAAATAACATTGTAACATTTTTAGAGCTTCATCGGCTTGTTGATTCCCTTCTGTTAGAGAATTCTGAAAAGGATATGACTATGGATATGCTCAACATATAAGGGAAAAACACGTCCTTCAAGAATATGTTTTAGAGATAAAAATAAAGACAAAAGGTTGACATCAAGAGAAATTGCACAGTAAGCATAAGGAAGAGATTGCATACTAGGGAATGAAGAGCAATCAATTTTTCAGAAGATAAAGGCCATTGCTCAACCCAAACGAGTGGAAAAAGCCACTTAAGAGGAAGATCCATCATCTAAAACTAGATGAGCATTGAGAAGAGAAAGAAGGTCCCTGCCCCATATATTAGTATGAATATCCAAAATATAAGGTTGTAAAGACACAGACTTATCCGCAGAAGTTGTGATGGCAATAGGACGAATGCTTTACCAGGCAATTGTGGACCCATCAATGCCCCATAAGGAATTAACAGCACGTTTGGGCCATTGCACAGGCCACTGTAAAAGGGAGATGACAGTAACATCGGCACCTGTATCCAGCAATCCCTGAAAAGGTTGCTTATTAAGATATAATGTAAGAAGGGGCCAAAGAGAGGTGACCGGATGAAGGAGCCCTACAGAAAGCGAGGTAGAGCCAAATCCAGCATCACGGTGCCCTGTACCGGGAGTAGGAACTTCATAAGGAAGGAAAAGAAGTTGTGCAACAGAAGAGCCCTTAGAGAGAAGTTGCAGAATATTAACCCATATTTGCATAAAAATAACCCCAGTATAGTCAGAATCAGTAACCCCTGGAACTACAAAACAGCCCAATTTATGAGCAGAAGAACGCAGCAAAATAAGGCCGACTAGTCCAGAGGGAAGAGGACCAGTGTACTGAGAAGGCACAAGTTTAACTTCTAAAGGAAATTTGAAATCCAAATCTTCCTGAGTAACTAAATTGACCCCAACACTACCGGCTGTGGCTGGGGTGGCACGAGAGAGGGGGGTAGTGTTACGGGAAAGGCATGCTTTGGATTCTGGGTGGGTGCCACACCCGTTGGCAAGTTTCCTGAGCGAAAACGACATTGATTAGCCCAATGAAACCCCTTTTTGCACATAGGGCATTTCTTTGAAGGATGGTTAACACCAGTAGAGGGAGGAGAACAGCAATCCTTTTGAAAGTGGCCAGGTTTTCCACATTTAAAGCAATTTCCAATGGGCTTTCGTCCTTTTTGAATGGCTGCAGCTAATAAATGCATCTTGTATGTCTGAGACCCTATATCCTGACAGACACGTAACATATAACCATCAGGGAGCGGTAGAGGATCCCTTAAAGGGTCGAGCTGAGGAATTTGGACAATATCTGTTCGATAAAATCGCTCAGATTCAGGAAGGGTTGGACACAGATTGGGTAGATCTGGACGGGGTGGGGGAGGCAGGTCTTGATGTTATTATCTGGGATGAGTTTGATCCTGTGGCTCCTGAGGATATGGACAGGTTAATGGGGGGATTGAATGCGACCACATGTTTATTGGACCCATGTCCCTCCTGGTTGGTACTGGCCACTCGGGAGGTGACACGAGGCTGGCGCCAGAAAATTGTGAACGCTTCTTTGATGGAGGGTGTTTTCCCTGCCGCCTTGAAAGAGGCGGTGGTGAGGCCCCTCCTCAAGAAGCCTTCCCTGGACCCAGCTATTTTAGCAAATTATCATCCGGTCTCCAACTTCGCTTTGTGGCAAAGGTTGTTGAGAGTGTGGTTGCACGACAATTGCCCCAGTACCTGGATGAAACTGTCTATCTTGATCCATTCCAGTCCGGTTTCCGGCCTGGTCACAGCACGGAAACAGCCTTGGTCGCGCTGGTTGATGATCTCTTGAGGGCTCGGGACAGAGGTTGTTCCTCTGTCCTGGTCCTATTAGATCTCTCAGCGGCTTTTGATACCATCGATCATGGTATCCTGCTGCGCCGACTCAGGAGACTTGGAGTGGGGGGCACTGTTCATCGGTGGTTCTCCTCCTACCTCTCTGACCGGTCGCAAACGGTGTTGACAGGGGGACAGAGATCGACCCTGAGACGCCTCTTATGTGGGGTGCCGCAAGGGTCGGTTCTCTCGCCTCTTCTGTTCAACATCTATATGAAGCCGCTGGGTGAGATCATCCGTGGTCTTCGGGTGAGTTGTCATCTATACGCTGATGATACCCAGCTCTATATTTCCACCCCTAACCACCCCAACGAGGCTGTTGAAGTGATGTCCCATTGCCTGGAGGCCGTATGGGTCTGGATGGGGAGGAACAGACTCAGACTCAATCCCACCAAGACTGAGTGGCTGTGGATGCCGGCGGCCCAGTACAGTCAGCTAATTCCATCACTGTCCATTGGGGGTGAGCTATTGGCCCCTACGGAAAGGGCTCGCAATCTGGGCGTCCTCCTGGATGCACAGCTGTCTTTAAAAGATCATATGACAGCCATCGCCAGGGGAGCTTTTCATCAGGTTCTCCTGATATGCCAGTTATGCCCCTTTCTGGATCGGGCTTCCTTATGCACGGTTGCTTATGCCCTTGTTACATCCTGCCTGGACTACTGTAATGCTCTCTACATGGGGCTCCCCTTGAAGGGTACCCGGAGACTCCAACTGGTCCAGAATGTGGCTGCATGGGTGATAGAGGGAGCACCTTGTGGCTCCTGCGTAATCTGCACTGGCTCCCGGTGGTCTTCCGGGTTCACTTCAAGGTACTTGTTATCACCTTTAAAGCGCTCCATGGCTTAGGGCCGGGATATTTATGGGACCGCCTACTGCCACCATTAGCCTCTCACCGACCAGTGCGCTCTCACAGAGAGGGCCTCCTCCGGATACCGTCAGCTAAACAATGTTGGCTGGCGACCTCCAGGGGGAGGGCCTTCTCTGTGGGGGCTCCTACCCTCGGGAACGAGCTCCCTCTGGGGCTTCGTCAACTCCCCGACCTCAGGTCCTTCCGCCACGAGCTGAAGACGTTGCTGTTTCGAAGAGCAGGACTAGCGTGAACGTAGTTTTAAATTGGGGTTTTAAATCAGGGGTTTTAAACGGGGTTTTAAATTTGTATTTAAAAGTTTTAGGCCATCAATTGAATTAATTTTCTATTCTTTTTTGCTGTTTTATATGTATTATATGTTTTCTGTTGTTTTATTGGCTGTGAACCGCCCTGAGTCCTTCGGGAGATGGGTGGTATACAAATATAATAAATAAATAAATAAATATCTGCCAGAGTGTAGTGATCTGTGGCTTTCAAAGGTTGTAAAGCACATTTACAATCCATGTTAGCATTTTCAATAGGTAACTCACGTAGCAATTCTCCTGCAACTTCTTGGTGATCAAATTGTTGATGGATAGCCTTTCTACAAAATTGGCATAAGGCTCATTTGCTCCTTGACGTATATTAGAAAAATTAGCTTGTGGCTCACCAGCTTGTGGAACTTTCAAAAAGGCCCTAAAAGCACACTCAGAGACTATAGCCAAAGTGGTAGGGGGAAGAACGACCTGTGCGGGAATGGTTGCAAATTGACCTGCTCCGAATAATTGCTCTACCGTGTAGGTACCTCCACCACCTAAGGCAGCAGCTTGAGCATGACGCATATATTCACTTTCTCATACAACATATTGCATGGAAGTCAGAATCATGCAAAATACCTGTTTCCAATCCTCAGGAACCATGGTATAACCATTCTTAATGCCCTCCAACAATCCCCTTGTAAAATTTCCACTAACTCCATAATCCATAATAGCTCGTTTCAATTCCTGTAAAATTTGATATGGCAAGCCCTCCCATTTTGCTATCTGCTGACCATCTTGAGGCCCTGGATGATATTGAACAGGACATACAGACAACAATTCAGCTAACTCTTCCCCAGGAATGGCAGCATCCTTCTTACAAATTTCCACCATCTTTTGAAAAGAGGATTGCGGAACAATGTCAGTAGGAGGATTTTGTCCAGTATTGTGAGGAGCGGAAGGTAATAAGGACATATATTCAGATACCGGAGGACACACCACAGCATTATGATACTGAGGCAGAGGAGATGTTAGAAGGGAAATTTCCTTATGACCAAATGTTTCTACGGCATGGCGACACAAATGCCAAACATGCAAAATCTCTATCCCTGCCCTTGGTTCAGAATGCAAAATTGTTCCAATTTTCTTCCAGTCTGACAATTTTAAAGAGCTCTTTTCTGGATACCATAAACATTGTGAAGCAATCTCACGAACCAGCCGAAAGAGAGCACGCTGTGATACTTCTATATTATTCTTTCTAAGAAGATAACTTAACTCCTCTGCATGCTTCCTTTGTTCCTCAGAAAGCGAAGACCCCATACTTACAGAAACTGTAAGATGGTTGTAGAAACCCGAAGGTTGACGGTGCACCTATCCTTGCCAGATGAAGTAAGAGGATCCCTGTTCAAGGCGCCACTTGTAGAAATGACCCTGGAGTGCGTTGCAAGTTACAAATCAAGACGATCTTTTATTGACCATTACACAGAGTATATATAGAGCTTCATAGTTCAGCCAACATACGTGTCACTTCATCATTGGCTAATATTATCTCCAAGACAATGGTTAGTTATCAACTTCTGCTTCCAGGCAGATATGCATACATGCAACGAAGATGTTCCATTCTATTGTGTACTTTGGTTATCTATAGATTTAGGAGCTTGTATTTGTAAACTTATTCCCTTGTACTTTGCTTGTACCTTTGTACTCTGCTGGGAACATTACTTATCTGAGGTTTGCCATCCAAGATAAGAACGCTGCCCGCATTCCTTTCTGTACAACAGGTACAATCTGTACAAAGTACAAACCCTACAGTTTTTTACATAATGTTTTTGGAAATATCCATGTATCCTGTTTTTCCCATGCCATAGGAAAGAGTGCCAACCTAGTTGCAAATCATGTCCCTCCAAAGTCAATAGTCTTGTATTTCTCAGTCAAATCCATTCTTTGATCCACGTTAGAGCTGCCACTTGGTAGTTTAGTTCCCAATTTGATAGTCCAATCCCGCCTCTAATACTTGAGTCTTATAACATTTTTATATTAATTCTTACTTTTTTCCCTTGCCATATATATTTCCACATTGTTCTATTCAAATTCTCAAAATACTTTTTCTCAAGCTTTATTGGTGTCATTTGGAAAAGAAGTAAGATTCTTGGTAATATGTTCATCTTAATTAACACTATCCTTCCCATTAATGATAATTGCAAATTTCTCCATTTCTCCAAGTCTATTTCAGTTTGGCTTTTCAATTTATAGTAATTATCTTCCTTGACAGTTACACATCTTGAGGTTAGCTGAATACCCAAATATTTCACTTTCTTCACTGTTTGAATATTTAGTTTCTCCATTATTTCCTTTTTTTGTTTTTCTGTTGTATTTTAACTAAGATTTTTGTCTTCTTATTGATTTTCAGTGCCACTACTTCTTCTTCTTCTAAAATACAGACAATACAAACATGCTGGACAAATTTCCCTCCTACCAGACAGAAATCCAAGGTGTTCAGAACTTGCTGTGCCAACCACTCCTAAATGCCATCCCTCCAAGAATCCATTTAACTGATTACAACATAAATGACACAAGAAAGAAAACCTTACAATGAATTCCACCCCCAAACCCCCATAGTCTTTCCAGCTGTCTTCTGGGGATTGAAAAGAATCTTTTAGTCTTTACTTGTCCATTTCAGGGTCCTTTCTTTCATGTCTTCTGGGTGGCATTAGGCTTGGCTTGGTGGTAAAGCTGTTCAGTCAGGCTTGGAAAGGTTTCCCCACTCTGGTTGCTGTAATGACTTTCTAGTGGAGGGCTGGATCCAAACCCAATTCTTGGCTCAATGAATGGAAGGTCTCCTCTGGAGGCAGCATCTGGGTCAGTGTTATCTGCTTTCACAGGTTGCAGAGTCATCTGTGCAGGGCTGAAAGACATGAGAATAAGACTCCCTCCCCCCTTTGTGGGTAATCCTCTTAGGAAATGCATTGGTTTTTTTTTTATTCAAAAGGTTTTACAGAAAATTTTTTTCCCCCTTTCCCCCCCCCCTTCCCTCCCCCCTCCCTTCACAACCCCCGACTTCCCAGCAGGCACAAGGTATAGTTAAAAATAAAACAAACATATGCTAAAAAATTTTCGTCCCAACTTAATTATACCCCTACAATCATCAATTCCTAACTTCCCCCGAAAACAATAAAAAATAATACATCATAATCATTCAAAAACAGTCTGATAACTCTTAGTCTGATATCTACTTTGAATATAGTCAATCCATTTTTCCCATTCCTTTAAGTATCTTTCTTGCGTATTGTCTTTCAAAAAGGCTGATATCTTCGCCATCTCAGCCAAATTGGCAACTTTCAATATCCATTCTTCTATTGTAGGTACTTCTTTTTTTTTTTTCATAAAAAGTTTTATTTTTACAATCATATCAAATAATTCATCCAATGTACAGTTATATACAATTAGTCGGGCTTGCCCAGTCACCACCCCCCTTTTTAACACTCTTCCCTCTTCTACCTTCTTTTACTTTCCAAACCTTCCTCTCCTTCTCTTATCTACATCCGCTCCTCCCTCCACCCTACACCTTCCTTCTCCCTCTACTATCCCTCTTCCTTCCTCTTCTCCTCTTTCCTACCTCCTACTCTCTCTTTTCTAGCTCCTCACCGTTCTAAAATGGTAACTATGCAGACCCGATCCTACATTAATTATATTTCTTCAATAATCCCTGTACATTAACCATCACTCCATCTCTACCAAACCCTCCCCAATTCCCTCCCCTTACCCCCCACCCCCATCCCGACTTCCCAGAACAAAATGCAGGGTATCAAAACTAACAATCATAATCCAAAATAATTCCTAAATTATAATCTCTAGTTACACCACACTTAGTCACACTCTCAATTCCCCTCTCCTTCAAAAATATATCTAATACAAAATATTTCCTAAATTTACTCATATGCTATTCAATATTTTTTTTTATCTGATACTTATTTTAAATATAATCAATCCACATTTTCCATTCTAGAATATATTTTTCTAGTGTATAGTCTTTCAAGTAAGCGGAGATTTTTGTCATCTCTGCCAGATTTGATACTTTGAGTGTCCATTCTTCGATTGTAGGTAATTCTTCTTTCTTCCAATACTGAGCAATCAAAAGTCTTGCGACTGTTATTAAGTTCAAAATCAATTTAGTCTCTATAGCTGTGTAGTCCATAATTATTCCTAGTAGAAAGAACTGGAGTAAACTTAATCTTCTTTTCAAAATATTCTGCATGATCCACCATACTTTAATCCAAAATGCTTTAACTTTTTTACAAGTCCACCATATATGGTAATAAGTAGCATCTTCACAATCGCATCTCCAACATTTAGCAAGATCTAATATGTGTTTCTTGTAAACAGGTAATGTCATTTTTAAATTGTTTCAAATAATGAAATACTTTCCTTCTCTTCTACGGTGAGTTCAGGCCATTAACATTCCAAGATAGGAAACTTTTGGAACACCAGCCACAGATCACATTTTACTTTAGGCCTTGCTCCTCCCACTGTTTCCGTTGTAGTAGTTGCCAGTTGTTGTTGTGCCTTCATCTCTTGTTCCTTGCGTTTAGCAGCAGCTCTTGTCAACCTTTGTTCTTTTGAATCTAAACCCGTCGTAGGTATTTCCAACACTTGTAATAAATCTTCTTCCATCACAATCTGTTCTTGTACCTGCTTCACTTCTCTTTCCTTCACTTCAGCCTCCCTTCCTCTAACTTCCAATGGGGGAAGACTTCCAACTTTTAATACCTCAACATAAAATTCTCTTGCTTTTCCAACCGTATTGAAACGATATACTTTCCCTGCATAATATACTATTATACCAGTTGGAATATCCCATCTATATTCAATCTTGACCAGCAATCTGAATCTTCTCCCCCTTATATGAAGCTTGCAAAATCTGATTTCTCACTGTTCTGTTTGTAAAATAAATAACAACATCCCTTGGCAACTTTTTTTGCCTTGCTATCCAAGAATTCACACGATATATTTTATCAATTTGATAAGCCACATCTGCTGGACGAGCTGCTAATATCTCAGCAAATACTTCAGAAAAAATTTCCCTTAAATTCTCTTCCTTATTTTCTTTCAAACCTCGAATTCTAAGAGCAAATTCCATATTTCTATATTGTATCAAAACTATTTCATCCTCTGTTTTTTCCATTTTACTTTGAAATTCATCCATTTTATTTTCTAATTTTAAATTATGTTGCTTAATTTCTTCAACCTCCTCCTCCAATAAAATCACATTCGTTGCCAAACTTCGTACTGCCATTACAAATCCTTCTTTAACTTCTTTATTTCCACTTGAATTTCTGATATCTGCACTTTCATTTCAGACATCTCATCAGTTATTACTTTAAATTTTTCTTCTATAAAGCCTTTTAAGTTCTCTTGTAAGCCTCTAAATTCAATGTTCTAGTCTCTGCTGTATGAGCTGGAGGCACCAGCTGATAAAGTTCCAGAGCTCTTTGTTACAGTAGACTTTAATTGTTTGGCTGCCATCTTCTATAAAATTATATATTTATTTATTTCCAACTTAATATTCACTTTAAATCTTCTTAACCTCTAAAAACACAGTCTTTTAAAGCAGTATTTAAAATCTCCCTAGATTCTATCAGCAGGCAGCAAAGAGTTAAAGAGTAAAAGCAGCAAGTAACATGCAAATTACCAACTGCAGACGGAACGCTGAAAGTATCACTTTCGCTTTCCACTCGTTAACTTGTTAACAATTCGCCTCCATTTTTTACTGTTTTCAAGCTTGTTACAAAGTATCGGGAATCGGCTTGGCTACTTGCTTAAAGTTCTCCCACTTCGTTCTGTCGGTATAATCCTTTATTGTCCAAAATAAATCTCGGCGTTTGGTCGTGGTGATTGGTTCCTAAAGCAGAAGAATCTCGGATCTGGAGCACTTCGGGTTACTGGAGGGAACTTAACCCTTCAAACCCCTTTTTTCTCAGGGGCTTTAGGGAAATTCAACCTCTGCCCTCAGCTCACCACCTTCTCCTTCTCCCGAAGAAGGGGTTTTCCGAACCGCTGGACAGCAGATTTAAGCTGTCCTAGCGATTCCACATAATCCAGAGGTTGGTGATCGTAAAGATCACCGCCATCACCTACGGTGCCAAACCGGAAGTCCGTAGGTACTTCTTTTTTCTTCCAGTATTGTCCTATTAGTAATCTTGCTGCTGTTATTAGATTTAAAATCAATTTAGTCTCAATTACTGTACAGTCCGTAATAATTCCCAACAAAAAAAATTGCGGCAGGAACTTTATCTTCTTTTTCAAAACATTTTGTAAAATCCACCAAATTTTTATCCAAAAGGCCTTTATATCGTTACAAGTCCACAAATATGAAAATATGTAGCATCATCACAATTACATCTCCAACATTTTGCTTGCATATCTGGATACATACACAATAATTTCTTCTTATTATTATTATTTTATTATTATTTATTAAATTTTTATACCACCCTTCTCCCGAAGGACTCAGGGCGGTGTACAGCCGGAGATAAAATACAAAATATGTACAATTAAAACAAATTAAAACATAGCAAAATTACAAAAACGGCAAATAATTAAAATTAAATTTAAAAAATTTAAGAATATTAATAAAACCCCAATTTAAAATCAAACTATTATGCCAGTCCCGCTTGAGTAAATAAGTATGTTTTTAGCTCACGACGGAAGGTCCGAAGATCAGGCACTTGACGTAGGCCAGAGGGGAGTTCATTCCAGAGCGTTGATGCTCCCACAGAGAAGGCCCTACCCCTGGGGGCCGCCAGCCGACACTGTTTGGCGGACGGCACCCTGAGGAGACCCTCTCTATGAGAGCGTACGGGTCGGTGGGAGGCATAGGGTAACAGCAGGCGGTCTCGTAAGTACCCGGGTCCTAAGCCATGGAGCGCTTTAAAGGTGGTAACCAAAACCTTGAAGCGCACCCGAAAGACCACAGGAAGCCAGTGCAGACTACGGAGCAGTGGTGTTACGTGGGAGCCACGAGCGGCTCCCGTTACCACTCGCGCAGCCGCATTCTGGACTAACTGCAGCCTCCGGGTGCACCTCAAGGGCAGCCCCATGTAGAGAGCATTGCAGTAATCCAACCGAGACGTAACCAGAGCGTGAGTGACTGTGCATAAGGCATCCCGGTCAAGGAAGGGACGCAACTGGCGGACCAAGCGGACTTGGTAAAAGGCCCTCCTGGAGACGGCTGCCAGATGTTCATCAAAGGACAGCTGTCCATCCAAGAGGACACCCAAGTTGCGAACCACCTCCTTTGGGGCCACTAAATCGCCCCCAATAGTCAGCTGCGGATGCAGCTGACTGTACCGGGGTGCCGGCATCCACAGCCACTCCGTCTTGGAGGGATTGAGCTTGAGTCTGTTTCTCCCCATCCAGACCCGTACAGCTTCCAGGCACCGGGACAGCACTTCGACCGCTTCGTTGGGGTGGTCCGGGGTGGAAAACTACAGCTGAGTATCATCAGCATACAGATGATAACTCACCCCGAAACCACTGATGACCTCACCCAGCGGCTTCATATAGATGTTGAACAGGGTAGGCGAGAGAATCGACCCCTGAGGCACCCCACAAGTGAGGCGCCTCGAGGACGACCTCTGCCCCCCTGTCAACACCATCTGCGACCGGTCAGAGAGATAGGAAGAGAACCACCGATAAACGGTGCCTCCCACTCCCAATCCCTCCAACCGGCGCAGCAGGATACCATGGTTGATGGTATCAAAAGCCGCTGAGAGGTCTAATAGGACCAAGGCAGAGGAGCAACCCCTGTCCCTGGCCCTCCAGAGGTCATCCACCAACGCGACCAAAGCCGTCTCCGTGCTGTAACGGGTCGGAAGCCGGACTGGAACGGGTCTAGATAGACAGCTTCCTCCAGGTGCCGGGGGAGCTGCCACGCAACCACACTCTCTACAACCTTCGCCACAAAGCGAAGGTTGGAGACTGGACGGTAGTTTCCCAAAATAGCTGGGTCCAGGGAAGGCTTCTTGAGGAGAGGTCTCACCACCGCCTCTTTCAAGGCGGCGGGGAAAACCCCTTCAACCAAAGAAGCATTTATAATCCCCTGGAGCCAGCCTCGTGTCACTTCCTGAGCAGCCAGCACTAGCCAGGAAGGACACGGGTCCAGTAAACATGCAACCTCCCCAGCAACCTGTCCACGTCCTCAAGAGCCACAGAATCAAACTCATCGATTCTTAGGATCTAAGTGCCATCTATAAAACATTTTATAAAAATTTTCCCTCAGATTCTGTGCCTGCGTGAATTTAACATTTCTAACCCAAATTTTTTCCCGAGTTTCCAATAATATTGGCTCCTGAAAATTTTGTGCCCACTTTATCATACAGTCCTTTACCAAGACCCTTTCAGAATCCATTTCAAGTAACACATTATACAATCTCTTTATATGCTCCTGAGACTGATTTCTAATTTGCTTTACCAAATTTCCCTCGTTCTGCTCTATACCAATTTTCTGATCTTCCTTCCATCTAGCACGTAGTTGCTCATATTGAAACCAAGTATAATTTTTCCCTTCTTCTTTTAGTACGTGCAGAGATTTTAATTGCAAACTACCACTTTCAGTATACAAAAGATCTTTATATGTAACCATTTCCTGATTCTGTTCTATATTTATATTCTCTATTGTATGTCTAGGACTTGCCCATATGGGAACCTTATAATTTAGTTTGTAAGAGTATTTTTTCCAAACACGCAGAAGAGCAGTTCTTAACACATGATTTTTAAAGGCCTTATCCACTTTTTTGTCATAAATTAAATATGCATGCCATCCATATAGCAAGTCATAATCTTCTATATTCAAAATTCTTTCCTCCGTTAAATTAAACCAATCACTTATTGCAGAGAGAGCAGCTGCTTCATAGTATAATTTAAAATTGGGCATTTTTAAACCTCCCCTTTCCCGGGAATCTTGAATTATTTTCATTTTAACCCTAGCTTTTTTACCTTCCCATATAAACTTATTAATTCCCTTCTGCCATTCCTCAATATTCTTATCTTTCTTAATTATTGGTATCATCTGAAAGAGGAATAAAAATCTAGGTAAAACATTCATTTTAATAGCAGCTATTCTCCCCAGCAAGGATAATTGCAATTTTTTCCAAACAATCAACTCCTTCTGAACGTTCTGGACGTAAAACCACATAGTTATTCTTATACAATTTCACATTTGACGATGTAATATAGACCCCTAAGTATTTAACCTTCTTTACAATTTCAAATCCTGTTATTTCCTCTAATTTTTCTTTCTGTTGTCTGGCCATATTTTTTATTATCACTTTTGTCTTTTTCTGATTTACCTTAAACCCTGAAACCTTCCCATATTGATCAATTATTTCCAACAAAGATTTACTAGAGTTTATAGGGTTTGTTAAAGTAACCACCAGGTCATCTGCAAAAGCTCTCAGCTTATATTCATGTTGTCTAACTTTAATTCCCTCTATCTCCTTTACTTCTCGTATTTTATCCAATAATGGTTCTAGAGTTAAAATAAACAATAATGGTGATAAAGGACATCCTGTCTTGTTCCTTTCGCAATCTTAAAAGGTTCTGTTAAGCTACCATTAATTATAATCTGTGCTGTTTGCTCTCCATAAATTGCCCTAATTATTCTTGTAAAACCATCTCCAAATTGCATCTTTTCTATTAATTTAAATAAAAAATCCCAATGCAATCGATCAAAAGCTTTCTCTGCATCAAGAAAAATAAATGCTGCTGGAATAAAAATTTTCTTTTCTAAATACTCCAGTAAATTAACAATCTGCCTAACATTATTCCTCATCTGTTTCCCCTTTATAAATCCAGATTGATCATTATGAATTCTTCGCTGCAAAATCAACATTAATCTATTAGCTATTATTTTAACAAAAATCTTATAATCATTATTTAAAAGCGAGATTGGCCTATAGTTCCCAGGTTTGGAACAATCCTGTTCCTCTTTTGGTATCAATGAAATAAAAGAGGTTCTCCATGAGGGGGGAATTTCCCCTCCTAATTGTATCTGATTAAATAATTCCTTAAGTGGACCTAACATCTCATCCTGTAAATTTCTATAATAACTAACTGTAAACCCATCCGTACCAGGAGTTTCCCCCATTTTTAATTGTTTAATTACCAAAATAATTTCTTCAGAAGTTATAGGCCGATTCAGTTCATCCGTTTGTTCTAAAGTTACATTTTTAACCTTATATTCCTTCAAATAATTATCAATATCCCTGTTCAATGTATTATCTTTAAGATATAAATTTGTATAATATTCTAAAAAAGCTTTTTTAATTTTATCCTGTTGGTATCTCTCTTTACCTTTATATTCTATTTTTTCTATAGTACGTTGTTTTGTCTTTTCCTTAAGGTATATGCTAACCACCTACCAGGTCTATTTGCATTACAAAAAGTATTATGTTTGGCATATTGTATATTTGTTGCCACCTGATCAGCTATTATCATATTAAATTGATTCTGTAATAACTTTATTGCATCTTTAAGTTTTTGATCATGCGGGTTATGTATTAATAATTGTTGTTTCTTATAAATTTCCTCTTCTAAATACTTCGCTGTCTTTGTTGCTTATTTCTCTGTCTATTATTAATATATATTAATACACCTCTCATAAAAGCTTTACTGGCGTCCCAAACCATTTCTATCAATGTTTCATTATTCAAATTATAATCAAAAAATTCTTTCATCTGCTTTTTACATTGATTTACATTATCCTGATATCCAACCAATTTTCATTTAATCTCCAAGTTCTTCTACCTTCTTTTCCATATTGCAATTCCATCCAAACAGGACTATGATCAGACAAACATCTTGGAAATATCTTAGTTTTCTTCACCTTAAAAAGCAAGTCATTAGAAATTAAAATAAAATCAATACGTGAGAAGGATTGATGCCTATCAGAGAAAAAAGTATAGTCTCTTTCCTCCAAATTCCGCAGTCTCCATACATCTCTCAACTCAAAATCTTCTATCATGTCAAAAAAGGATTTAGGCAGCTTTGCATGTGCAGGTATCTTCTTAGAAAAAGTTCTCTTGTCCTTTCGTGTATCTATTACTCCATTCCAATCTCCCAATATAATACACAATTTATAATCCCATAGAATCAATTTATCATACAACATTCTATAAAATTTTTCTTGTTGCTGATTGGGTGCATATATACCAAACAAAAGGGTCTTTTTTGTTTCTATTGTAAGTTCAATAGCAATATATCTTCCGTGAATATCTGCCTCTATTAACTTGGCTGGTATATCTTTTCTCAAATAAACCACTATGCCATGTTTTTTGTCCAAAGCAGAGGCAACAAAATGTTTACCTAACTTTGAGTTTATTAAGTACTTTTGATCTGATAGTTTAATATGCGTTTCTTGTAAGCAAATTACATCATTTCTAAATTGTTTCAAATAATGAAATATTTTTCTTCTCTTCTGAGCTGAATTCAAACCATTGACATTCCAGGTCAAGATTTTATTTGCCATTACTGGCCTGCTGAAGCTTTTGAGCGATCAGCTGAAGATCGTCCTCCCGTATCTTCGGCCGTTCTCCTCCCACTGCTTCTGTAGCAGAATCCTGAACTTTACTTTGTGTTTGTTGCTCCTTTTCTTTACGCTTAATTTATTAATTTTATTTTTATTTTTATTTTATTAATCGTATTTATATACCGCCCTATCTCCCGAAGGACTCAGGGCGGTTCACAGGCAAATAAAAACACATAAATACAGATTAAAATAACAATTAAAAAACTTATTCTAAAAGGCCGAATGTTTAAAAACAATATAAAAAATAAAACCCATTTAAAACCAATAAATTTAAAATCTAATCCAGTCCTGCGCAGATAAATAAGCGTGTTTTAAGCTCGCGACGGAAGGTTCGGAGGTCCGGAAGTTGACGAAGTCCTGGGGGTAGTTCGTTCCAGAGGGTGGGAGCCCCCACAGAGAAGGCCCTTCCCCTGGGTGTCGCCAGACGACACTGCCTCGCTGACGGCACCCTGAGGAGTCCCTCTCTGTGAGAGCGCACGGGTCGGTGAGAGGTATTCGGTAGCAGTAGGCGGTCCCGTAAGGGCTCCCCTCGTCAGTCTTTGTTCTTGTGGTTGTTCCTCAGATGGTAACATCACTGGAATCACCTCAGTTTCCACACCCATTTGAGTCTCTTGAATTCTTTTTTCTATTATTTCTACTTCAAGTTTCAGCACGGTGGAAAGAAAATCCACCGTTGTGGAAATGCATTGTTGAAGGATTAGAGATAGAGAGATAGAGCAGGAGTGGGTAGATAGCTTGTAGGCAGGGTTTGAGGAAGAAAAAAAATCAGTACTGCAGTTATTAAATAGAAAAGTTATAACAAAATGGGGACATCACAGATGAGAAAAAAAAACTGGGCATGCTTTAGAAAAAAGATGGACAGATGAAATCATTTAAACACACAGTAGATGCAAGAATGAAGTTTTTCCTGTAAGTGAATTTAAAATATTCCCTCTTAAACTTTTCTTAAAAGTACAGAGAGGAAAGAAAATTGAACTCAGTGTTCTTGACCCTGTTTAGCTGGACAGACTAAACTGGGTGAAGAAATTTTCTTTCAGTGCTTTTAATTTCTTTTTGTAGCAATTTAAAATGTTTGTCTTTTGAATTGGAGACATTTTACAGTTACAGTTAACTCAAGGGCACACAGAGACTTTGACATACACACACACAAAAACAAGGAGAAAAAGAGAGGAAAACAGAACCTCGGGTTTCCGCACACTGATCATTCCCACCATAAATCTCAGTTAAATTAGGGAAGGCACAATTCTTAACAAACAAATCTGTTGTTGCATGGAAGACAGGGAGAGAAGCAATCAACAAAACAAAAATAAAACTCCCAACATTCCTATTTATACATTTTCCTTTTCTTTTAAGTACCAAGCTAAACTAGTTTTCCAGCTTAATCCCTGAGCAAAGTCCACTCTTTACACAACCTTTTTGCTTTTTTTCCTTTTTCATGCCCACCGGGACAGGCCACTGTCTCTTTTCATCCCAGGTGTCAAGTCTTCTCGCAGGCAGCCTACACTGACCCTCGAGCTAGAGCATCCCATGTTTCCCTTTCCAATGTAAGGATTCAATTTGGCCCTGACTCTGGTTCCCTATCAGACTATGGGCCTCTCCTTTGTAGGGAAACTTTCACTATCAGTTTGCAGGCCAAAAAGAGGTCCGGGAGGATTCCACTGCTCCCCGCCGTGAATATGGGTACCTTCTTCCACTGGCTTTACTCCACCGTCAATATTCAGACTCACTGGAGTCTGAGAAGACCTCTGCTTGCTTCTCACAGGTAGGGGTCCCTCCTATTTTAGGGCTTTGCTCAGTGACTTCCCAGCTGGTTGCCCAAGTTTAACTCTCTCATTCACTTTTCCATTCCATTTCACACATTCTCTCCCTTTCCCTAACAGAAGGCCCTGTGCTCTGGTCTGACCTCCTATACTTTCCAGGCTCTCTTGGTAGAACACAGAGGAAGCAAGATCCAGCTGTGATTGGGAGAAGGTTCCTCTCACACACACACATAGGCATACACACATTGTGTAAAGGTAAAATTTAGAGCTACTCATCTTTTTTCCAAGCAGTCTTTCAGCTCAAAACTCAAAATCCATTTGTATGTTTGTTTCAAATGGCCAAGGTCCAGGAAAACTCACCCATAGACTCAATAGGTCTGCTGCCGGCAAGGGAGGCTTACCTGGGTCAGGTCCATTGGTCAGGTTAGCTTGGAGTCCCATCTTTATTTGCCAAATTGTTGGATGAAATGTCCATCTGGGTTCAGTTCCATGTGGGAAGAAAGATACTGGAAACATGGAGGCTGCTTGGAAGGATGGTTTAATGGAGCAGAACCATTAAGCACATGGTCCTGGTGCAGCTGAATAAATGGAGTGGAGAGGGAGTGTTATTAATACCGTCTCTTGGGCCTTCACCTAGAGCCCTGGTGGCAAACCAATGGCACACATCCCAGAGATGGCACACACAGAGCCCTCTCTGTGGGCATGCATGCTGTCACCCCAGCACAGAGGAAATGCTGCCGGACATGCACTGAAACAAGTGATGGGCAGAACAGGGCTCTGATTGGTAAGTGCAGTTTTGTTTCACATCTCCCATTTAAATTGATAGACAGCCGGGGTCCTGTTTGCAAATAGTCCCTGCCCCTTTCTTTCTGTTTCGAAAAACCCTCCCGAGCCTTTCACTTTTTCCACCCCGATTCCCTCCGGTAGTTGTCATTTGCTTGCCTTCTTTCAAAAATTACACAGATACACAAACAAATAACCTGTACATTGATTACAAAGAATGGGTGTGTGTGTGTAAGACTAGACTAGAGGGATCTTGCACACTGCTGTCTATCTTGGCAGCAGTAATGGATCCCCTGAGGCCCACTTTCTCGCACCATGCTCAGTCCTCTTGGTGTGTTCTTTTCCTGTGGCAGGATTGTCTCGGATCATGTGCAGAGTGTCTTCACTGTTCAATGCCCCTGACCCCCCCCCCCGCCAAGGTTCAGACAGATTAGGATTAGGCCTTTCAAATCAACCCCTGAATATTTTCAGCCCTCACCAGAAAGGAGAGGAGGAGAGGAGGACTCTTCAGCTTCACACATCTTTGGTCTGGCTTCCTCCCATCCTCCTGTGCCAAGGCAATCCATCACACTCACCCTGCTTCCCTGCCACATTCCCATGAGGACTGCTGCCCATCTCCTTTTGGGCGCGAGCCTGATCTCCCTTCTAAGGCTAGCCGGGCTCTGCTGCCTCCTCTTACCCTCTCCCCACTTCCCACACCAGTGGCGGCAGCAAATAAAGGGAGGACAACTGCCCTGGGACTTTGGCAGGATGCCTGGAAAAGGTCTGGCCTGGGGAAGGGAGGATGGCAGTGAAAACCCCGCAGATGCTGAGACTTTCCCTTACCAGAAGGGCTTGGCTGACCCGATGCAGGGACAAGATGACGGAGGCATTGTGGGGGTACTGTGTGCGTGTGTGTGAGAGAGAGAGGGAGAGAGAGAGAGAGGAAGGGAAAGAGAGAGAGGAAGAGAGGGGGAAGAGAGAGAGGGAGAAACAGAGAAAGGGAGGGAAAGAAAGAAAGAGGGAGAAAGAAAGACAGGGAGGGAAGGAAAGGGAGGGACAGAGAGGGAGGGAGGGAAAGAGAGGGGGGGAAAGAGAGGGAGCGGGAAAGAGAAAGGGGGAAAGAGAGACAGAGAGAGAAAGAGGGAGGAAGGGAAAAAGAGAGGGAGGGAAAGAGAGACAAAGAGAGGGGAAGGAAAAGAGAGGGGGAGGGACAGAGAGGGAGGGAGGGAAAGAGAGAATGAGAGATGGGAAAAAGAGGGAGGGAGGGAGGAAAAAAGGGAGGGATAGTGAGAGGGGGAGGGAAAGAGAGGAAGGTAGGGAAAGAGAAAGGGGGGGAAAGAGAGAAACAGAAAGAGAGAGGGATGGAAAGAGAGAAAGAATGGGAGGGAAGGAAAGAGAGAGAGAAAGGGGAAGAGAAAGGGAGGGAAAGAGAAATGATATTACAAAAGTTTTTCTTTTTTATTGTTGCTAAACGTAATATTTCAAAAGCAGGAAAAAAATGAAGGGGCATAAAATGCATTTATCATGTTTTTCTTAGAATAATTAGCTGAACTCTCCCTTTTTTATCCTTATTTTAGGTAGTAAAACCTCAGTATTCAGGTTAAATTGTCGTGTTGGCACTGTGCGATAAATGTGTGTTTTGAGTTTCAGTTTGGACAGTCAGTCTCTAAAAACATCATTGTTCTAGGAATTGAGATCTCTTCTTTGGTGTCAGCCCAGTAATTACTGCTCCAGGAATGTTTTGCTTTCATTTTAGATTTTAATTAGAAAAAAAATTGTGAGCCTGCATGTTAATCCTAACTTTTCTATTTATTAGCTTTGGGTCCAATTTGTTTTAAAAACATGCCAAAAAGGGCTCAGAATGTTTTCTCTGTTTTTCCTATGGGTTGCCAAATAGATCTCTAGTGTCAATATAAATAATAATGGAGATAACGGATATCCTTGTCTAGTTCCTTTTCTAATATCCACTTTTTCTGTCATTTCACTATTTACAATCACCTTTGCCGCTTGGCCTTTGTATATAGTTTTGACCATATTTATAAACCTATCCCTAAAGTCCATCATTTGTAATTGTGTTATCATGAATTCATGATATTCCAGTGTATTCAATAAGATTTGCATATTGTCTCTAATCTGCCTTTTGAGTAAAAAAGCTTTCTGATCTGCGTGTATAAATTCATTTAGCAGTCTCTTCAATCTTTCAGCCATAATTGATGCAAACATTTTATAATTTGCATTTAGTAGGGAGATTGATCTGTAATTCTTTATTTGTTGTAGGTCTGACTCTTCTTTTGGTGTAAGAGTTATGTACGTCTCCATCCACAAGTCTGGAATCTTAGCTTCTAATAATAAGTCATTAAATGGTTGACTCAGCCTTCCATCCTTTATAAGGTAGGTAAAATGAGGACCCAGACTGTTGGGGGGGCAATAAGTTGACTTTGTAAAAATATACAAATAGAATGAGACTATTGCCTTATACACTGTAAGCCGCCCTGAGTCTTCGGAGAAGGGCGGGGTATAAATGTAAACAAAAAAAAAAAAATACCTGCAACATAATGCTACTTAATATGTCTTGTAGCATTTTATATAACTCTGCTGATAATCCATCTGGTCCTGATATTTTACCATTCTTTTGTCTTTTAATTCCCTCCAAGAATTCCATCATTGATATTCTTTCTTCTAATTCCTTTTTGAATTTTTCTGAAATCTTAGGAATTTCAGCTTTTTGTAAATATTGTTCTATCTTTCCCTCTGCAATTGTCTCTTGCTGATATAGTCGTTTGTAATATTTCTCAATTTTTTTCTTTTCTTCATTTTGGTAGCATATATTCCCATCTTGATCTAATAGTTTGTTTATTAACTTCTTTTCTTTCTCCTTTTTCATTTTATATGCCAAGCATCATCCTGGTTTATTGCATTTTCAAATTTTTTTTGCTTTGTTGACTATATTTTATTTGCCAGATCTTCATTTTCCATTAAATTCAATTTGTGTTTTTGCAAATCCATCAAATCCTCTGTGGCTCAGGATGCTAAGACAGTCTGTTATTAACACAGCTGCTTGCAATTACTGCAGGTTCTAGTCCCACCAGGCCCAAGGTTGACTCAGCCTTCCATCCTTTATAAGGTAGGTAAAATGAGGACCCAGATTGTTGGGGGCAATAAGTTGACTTTGTATATAAATATACAAATAGGATGAAGACTATTGCTAACATAGTATAAGCCGCCCTGAATCTTCGGAGAAGGGCGGGATATAAATGCAAATAAAAAAAAAATCCTTAATCTTTTTATCATGTGGATTTTTCTGTAATTCCATCTCTAATTTCTTATACTCCTTTTCCAGTTTCTTTTGTGTTGTCTATTCTGTTTGTTCTGTTTTCCTAAGTATGACATTGTCAATCCTCTAATATATGCTTTGCTAGTATCCCACACATTTTGTAATGAAATTTCCTCTTTTCTATTTTGTTTAAAGAAAAAAGTCAATTCCTTTTCCATATACTGTTCTTTTCATTTAATAGTTTTTGATTCAATGTCCATCTCATTTTTTTCCTCTGCCTCTTCCATGTCATTGTTGTTGAATTTGGATCTGCCCATATACTTGTTTCTATATCAATCTTATGTATTTTACATATTAATTCTGTTGACATCCATGTCCTATCTATTCTTGACCATGACATGTGCTATTTAACTCCTGACAGTTAGAACAATTAATAAGTGGAACGACTTGCCTTCAGAAGTTGTGAATGCTCCAACACTGGAAATTTTTAAGAAAATGTTGGATAACCATCTGACTGAGATGGTGTAGGGTTTCCTGCCTGGGTAGGGGGTTGGACTAGAAGGCCTCCAAGGTCCCTTCCAACTCTGATGTTATGTTATGTTATGTTAAGTAAAATGTGCACTGCTTTTCTTTCGGATATCTTCTTCTCCAAACATCCTGCAAGCTTAATTCATCTGTCATTGTAAAAAATGCTCTAGGAAGAGTCTTTTTTAACTTCTTATTCATTTTTGTAATCTAACTCATTGTTTATAATCACATTAAAGTCTCCTATTATGTATATATCTTAATTTTCATATTCTATTATTTTTCTGTGTAGTTTCGCATAAAATTCTTCTTGGTTTTCATTTGGAGCATATATCACTACTAACAGTATTTATATATAGTTCATTACTATTTCAACCATTAATATCCTTCCTTCCTCATTCTCAAATATTTGTTTAGATTGAATTGTCTTTTTAATATATAATGCCACTACTTTGGCAGGCAAGCATTGTGTATAATGTCCCCAATTTTATCTGCTTTTTATGTTGTTTTCTAATATGAACTTCTTGCAAACATATAATCTCTAGTTTTAACTTCTCCAATTTGTTAAATGGTCTTTTTCTTTTTATTGCCGAATTTAGACAATTTATATTTATTGATATTTTTATTTCTTCTCCCATATCTTATTTATTATATGTGTTTAGTAGATCTAGTCATTCTTATCTCCCTTTATTCTTTTACCTCTTATGCTCTTGCTTCTTCTCTCATTGCTCTTTCTTCTTGCTCTTTAGTTATCTCTTTTGGTTGTTCCGTTTTCTCTTTCTGGTATATGGCCCCTCTTTCTTCTCTGTTCTCAGTGTTTTCTTGATAAATCTGACATATATTTCTCTCAGTAGGTTATTTCTCATTGCATATCTTGTATGTATCTTGTTGATCACGTTTAGTATCTTTTCTTTACTCTCTTCCATTGCCTCTGCTAAAACCGCCACAATTTTTTTGGCTAAGTTCTCTCCTTTTTCTTCTTCAGTGTTTTGGAATCTTAAATAATAATCAGCCATATCCTATTCTAATGATATAATTGTCCTTTCCTGATCTTTATCAGTTGTTGTAAATTTATAATCCATCTCTTCCATTTTTTCTCGGTTGATTCTGCTTTTTCTTCCACTATCTTCAGTCGTTGTTCACTTTTCCCCATCACCTCTTTAACCTCTTTTAATTCTTCTTCTACTTTTTTCTATTTTTTTCATCTACTTTGTTTATTCGTTCCTTAAGATCTTCATGTGTAGCCTGTAACATATTTTTTAATTCCACATTGGTTTTATCTTGTGTTCTAGTGTCTACTGCCTTTTGTGCCATGGAGCTGGACGCTGTTGTTATTGATGGTGATGATAGATGTGCTGTTATTTTCTTCATCTTGTTCTTTATGTTCAAATCATAAAATTTGTAATCCAAATATTGAGTATTGTTATAATCCATGTTTAAAATCTTGAAATCAGCCCACTTCCACTCTGTTCCACCAGCAGACAATCTAATTCCACTTCTGATTCAATTCCAAATTCAAATTCAAAATCTTCAGGTGCTTGTTACTCTAATCCATGTAAATTTGAAAAGAGTGAGGAAAGAAGCAAAAAAATATCCCCCCCCAAAGAAGGAAGAAACGCCTGACAAGAATAAAGAAAAAAAATTGAAGCAATAAAAAAAGAAAAAAGATATAAAAAAGTATTTAATCCTCGTAATCCCCCAGCAAAAAAAAATTTAAGAAAAGAGAAAAAGAAAAAAATTTCCAAGAAATTTAGATCCAAAAAAATTCCAGATGGAAAAAAGAACCCAAAAATCCAAAATTGTAAATCCAAAAAGGAAAAAGAAAAGCAGTTGAGTATTTAATAAGTTACACAGCTGGTTCTATTTTCTTTTCCTTTCCACCACAGAGACACAAGACAATTATTATCAGAACGTTGTTGACAAGTTTAAAAACACCATCCAAGGTCATTCCATTTCATATCTTCTTTGTTCTTTCGTTTGCTAATAATTCCTCTAGTGCCATTAGATGGCACTACAATTTACTCCCACTGATCGTAAGCATAATTAATCCAATTTAAATCTTTCAAATATAAATCTCAAGATTTTAAAGTTCATTTGTATATTAATTTTGGCAAAAAACCACTCTGTCCAATCTGCTTTCTATTTTTCGAATCAGTTTTCAAGCTTATTTAATATTTCCTTTATTTATGACCTTTGCTTTTTCGCTGCTGTTACCGTAAGTAGGAAGGTAGCTGTACATCCGGTCCCTCCACTTTCCACTTTTGCCATTCTTCAATTAAAGTTTTTAAAACTAAGGAGTAAATTTAGAAAATCTTGTTTTCAAGACAATGGTTCAGTCTCACCCTGACGATCCACCTCGCTTTCTTCTCTCTTTCCATGTGACCGCCCCAGCTTTGAGACAGCTCCCGATGGCTGTCTTCCCAGCCATTGGGTCGGAGGCTATTCGTCAGTGCTTCAGGGAATTTGATGTTTCCCTGTTCGCTCCAGCCTGTGCCTCCGTTCTTCACCATTCCTACGAGACAGCTATGATCCTCTATGGACTCCCAAAACAGCTGGAATATTGGCACTTCTCCAGAGCCCTGAAGTTCATATCGTATCACTGCAACGCTGGCCACACGTCTCCAGATAAGGATAAGGAGAGTTTCTCAGGGCCATCTTCCAGCATTGCAATCCACATGCAATCCCTTTCATTCCTCAAGAGGTGAGAATTCTCCAGGCATTTTAGGTGCCAGGCAATGATTATAAATCAGGTTAAAGGTTATATAAAAAAGACCAGGCAAGAAATAGGATACTTAGAATACATAGGAAAGAGAACTAAATGTGACAAATCCCAATCCCCTCCTTTCTTCCACCAAAGAATGGCAGATACACGGATTTGACATATTGCCCTCCTCAGAAAAATGGAAAATCCACCTGGAAAGACATAAACATATAATACATTAAGAATTAGGATCGTTTGTGAAGGTATTTCAAGTGGAATTTCCTTAACAGAGTGGGAGCTTTTTATTTATTTATTTATTTATTTATTTATTTATTTATTTATTTATTTATTTATTTATTTTATCACATTTATATACCGCCCTATCTCCCTAGGGACTCAGGGCGGTTCATAGGCGAGTAAAAAATACATATAAATACAAACTAAGATACAATTAAAAAAACTTATTCTACTGCCGAATTATTAAAAACAATATAAATAATAAAACCCATTAAAAAACCAGTATAAATTTAAAATCTAATCCAGTCCTGCGCATATGAATAAGTGTGTTTTAAGCTCGCGACGGAAGGTTCGGAGGTCCGGAAGTTGACGAAGTCCTGGGGGGAGTTCGTTCCAGAGGGTGGGAGCCCCCACAGAGAAGGCCCTTCCCCTGGGTGTCGCCAGACGGCATTGCTTAGCTGACGGCACCCTGAGGAGTCCCTCTCTGTGAGAGCGCACGGGTCGGTGAGAGGTATTCGGTAGCAGTAGGCGGTCCCGTAAGTAACCCGGCCCTATGCCATGGAGCGCTTTAAAGATGGTTACCAACACCTTGAAGCGCACCCGGAAGGCCACAGGTAGCCAGTGCAGTCTGCGCAGGATAGGTGTCACACGGGAGCCACGAGGGGCTCCCTCTATCACCCGCGCAGCCGCATTCTGAACTAACTGAAGCCTCCGGATGCCCCTCAAGGGGAGCCCCATGTAGAGAGCATTGCAGTAATCCAGACGAGACGTCACGAGGACGTGAGTGACCGTGCATAAGGCATCCCGGTCTAGAAAGGGGCACAACTGGCGCACCAGGCGAACCTGATAAAACGCTCTCCTGGAGACGGCCGTCAAGTGATCTTCAAAAGACAGCCGTTCATCCAGGAGGACGCCCAAGCTGCGCATGCTCTCCATCGGGGCCAATGACTCACCTCCAACAGTCAGCTGTGGATTCAGCTGACTGTACCGGGATGCCGGCATCCACAGCCACTCTGTCTTGGAGGGATTGAGCTTGAGCCTGTTTCTCCCCATCCAGACCCGTACGGCTTCCAAACACCGGGACAGCACTTCGATAGCTTCGTTGGGGTGGCCCGGTGTGGAAAAGTACAGCTGGGTGTCATCAGCGTATAGCTGGTACCTCACACCGAAGCCATTGATGATCTCACCCAGCGGCTTCATATAGATGTTGAACAGAAGGGGTGAGAGAATCGACCCCTGCGGCACCCCACAAGTGAGGCGCCTCGGGGCTGACCTCTGCACCCCTGTCAACACCGTCTGCGACCGATCGGAGAGATAGGAGGAGAACCACCGATAAACGGTGCCTCCCACTCCCAATCCCTCCAACCGGCGCAGCAGGATACCATGGTCGATGGTATCAAAAGCCGCTGAGAGGTCTAATAGGAACAGGGCAGAGGAACAACCCCTATCCCTGGCCCTCCAGAGATCATCCACCAACGCGACCAAAGCCGTCTCAGTGCTGTAACCGGGTCGGAAACCGGACTGGAACGGGTCTAGATAGACAGTTTCATCCAGGTGTAGGGGAAACTGATATGCCACCATACTCTCTACAACCTTCGCCGCGAAGCGAAGGTTGGAGACCGGACGATAATTACCTAAAACAGCCGGGTCCAGGAAAGGCTTCTTGAGGAGGGGCCTCACCACCGCCTCTTTCAAGGCGGCCGGAAAGACTCCCTCCAACAAGGAGACGCTCGTAATCGCCTGGAGCCAGCCTCGTGTCACCTCCTGAGTGGCCAGCACCAACCAGGAGGGGCACGGGTCCAGTAAACACGTGGTGGCATTCAGCCTACCCAACAACCTGTCCATGTCCTCGGGAGCCACAGGGTCAAACTCATCCCATACAATGTCACCAAGACCACCCTCAGACGCCCCATCCGAATCGCCGCAATTTTGGTCCAGACCGTCCCGAAGCTGAACGATTTTATCGTATAGATAACCGTTAAACTCCTCAGCACGTCCCTGTAGCGGGTCACCCCTCTCCCCCTGGTGAAGGAGGGAACGAGTCACCTGAAACAGGGCAGCTGGGCGGTTATCTGCCGATGCAATGAGGGAGGAGGCGTAGCAACGCCTCGCTTCCCTCAGTGCCACTAGGTAGGTCCTATTATAGGACCTAACTAGTGTCCGATCAGCCTCTGAACAGCTAGACCTCCAAGAACTCTCTAGGCGTCTTCTCCGGCGTTTCATCCCCCTCAGCTCCTCAGAGAACCAAGGAGCCGGTTGGGATCTACGCCGGGTCAGAGGCCGCAAAGGCACGACACGGTCTAAAGCCCCAGCCGCAGCCCGTTCCCAGGCCGCGGCTAGTTCCTCGGCCGTGCCGAGAGCCAGACCCTCAGGAAACGGCCCAAGCTCCGTCCGGAACCTCTCCGGGTCCATCAGGCGCCTGGGACGGAACCAACGTGGTGGTATTACATATTTTTGGCTACCCATTCGTTTTGGGTGGAGGGTAGGTGTTTTCATGCTACTAGTGTGGAGCCATGGTGTGAGTCAAGGATATCTTTAATTTCAAAGTGTTGTTCTTCCACCATAATGGGGGTTAGAGGTATGGGTACAGGGGCTCTAATCTTTGAAATGATTTCTGGTTTGAGTAGGCTGCAGTGAAACACTGAATGAACCTGTCGAAAAGTTTTAGGAAGAAGTTCTACTGTAACAGGGTTAATGATTCTGGTGATAGGAAATGGGCCATTGAATTTTGGTCCCAGTTTCTTAGAGGGCTGTAATGATTGTAGGAACTTTGTGGATAAATATATGTGGTTTCCAACCTTGAAAGGTTTAGGTTCACTGCATTTTTTATCTGCTTGAGCTTTAAAAGCTGCTCTAGCATCTTGTAAAGCTAGTCTGACTACTGGCCATGTGGTTTGTAAGTTTTTTATCCACTCATTAGTGAGCAGCTCTGACATGGAGTTGAATTCTTGTTCTGTGGTTACCTGGAATGGGGTGGAACCAGTGCTACTATGTACAGAATTATTGTAAGCTACTTCAACAAATGGCAGAAGGTCAGTCCAATTGTCTTTTTGGTAGTTAATAAAACATCTTAAATGTTCTAACATGCCATTGATTGTTTCCACCCCCCCACCCCCATTCGTCTGGGGGTGATAAGAAGAGACAACCTCTGTGCGGACTCTTAACAGTTTTAAAATGTCCACCAAAATTTGGAAGTGAACTGAACACTCCTGTCTGAGATAATCCATTGGGGAGCTCCATGTAGGTGATAAATGTGTACTAGAAACATTTTTGCTAATGTCTTGACTGTTGGGATCTTCTGACACGGTATGAAATGGACCTATTTTGAAAAAAGGTCCATTACAACCCAAATAACTGTTTCCCGTGCTTTCAGGTAGCTCCACTATAAAATAAATAGAAATCTCTTTCCAGGGTGCTGAAGGGTCTGCTACAGTTTGTAAAAAGTCCTGGGGATTTTCCTTGTTGTCGTTTTGCAACTGCACTAGCATTGTAGCTCTCATTTCTTTTTTAAGGGATGGCCACCAGCATTGTCTTTTGATGTGATGTAGGGTTTTTACAAATCCAAAATGTCCAGCTATCTTGGAGTCGTGGCATCGTTTCATGAGGTCCAGTCTTCAGCTTGCTGGTATGTAAGTTTGTTCTCGACCCGGGCTAAGCCATCTTTAATTAAGCAAGTATTTTTGTGAGTAACATCATCCTTAATTAGTGCCTCCTTAAATTTGGCAACTGATTTGTTGTCAGTAAGTGGTTCTTCTTTGGCTTGTGCTAGAGTGATTACTTTAGTGGCTAGCTGGGGTGCTTGGAGCATAGGTTTAACAATTTCAGTCTTTTTGCTGTTGTATTGGGGTTTTCTGGATAGGTCATGTGCTAGGAAGTTTCCAGGGAGATAGTTGAGAATAAAATTAAAGTTGAGAATAAAATTAAAATGTTTAAAATATTGCGCCTAGCATACTTGTTTAGGGGAGAGTTTTGGGTTTTTTTTAAAGCCTCTAGGTTTTTATGATCAGTCCGGACTTCAAAGGGGATTTTGATCCCTTCTAGGAAATTTCACCATGTGAGGAGGGTCCATTGTAGGGCATATAGCTCACCTTTGCTCAGTTTCTGTCAATTTCTTGGAAGTGTATGCACATGGTTGCAATTGTTCATGTTTATTCTTTTGGAGTAGGACTGCTACTGGCACATTGCTGGCATCTGCTTGGATGACAAATGGTTGTTCTGGGTCTGGGTGTCTTAGGACTGGTTCAACAGAGAATAGCTGTTTTAATTTTTTTGAATGACACTTGGCATTCCATAGTCCGTTTAAGGGATTGCCTTGGTTTAGGTTCCCCCCTTTAGTTTTTAACAAGTTAGTAATGGGGAGGGTGATTTTCACAAAAGCTGGAACAAACTGATGGTAGAAGTTTTTGAAACCCAGGAAGCTTTGTAGTAGTTTGAGGTTTGGGGTGGCTTCCAATCGATGTCTGCTTTTACCTTTTATGGATCCATTTCTATTCCCTTGAGGGATATTCTATAGCCCAGGTAGTCATTTTTTTGTTGGTGGAACTCATATTTAGAGAGTTTTGCATAGAGTTTGGTGGCTTGGAGTTTCGTGAGGACTGCTTAGACTAGTTTTATAGGATCTGATTTTGTTTCACTGTAAATTAAAGTGTCATCAAGGTAAACTAGGATCCCTTTGTATAAATGTTCATGGGGCAATTGGTTAATTAGTTGCATAAACACTGCAGGGCTCCCTGTAATCTGAAAGGGAGTACTTTAAATTGGTAGCACCCCAGCAAGGTGTTAAAGGCAGTCTTCCACTCATCTCCTTTCCTAATTCTGATGTGGTAGTATGCCTCTCATAAATCTAGCTTTGAAAAGATTTTTCCTTTAGATAGGTGTGCCAGCATGTCCTTCATAAGGGGGAATGGATACATATTTTCCACACTGACTGTATTCAGGTTCCAGTAGTCCATGTATAGGTGTGTGCCATCTTTCTTTTCACGGAATAACACTGGGGCTGCTATTTGTGGTCAGGTGGGTTCAATGAACCCTCTTTGAATGTTTGTTCATCATCATGTACATTTTGGAATGTGGGCAAACCTCATTTAAGCAGTATTCCCAGCATATACAAGGATACAGGATGAAACAAATTGTAACCCTGAAACATTTGTTGCTTTAATCATATGCGCATACATGTATATTCACATGAAAGCCAATGATGTAATTACTAACAATAACTAAAGCAGTTATTGTGCTTTGGAGATTCATTAGCCAATAATGAAGTAACACATATGTTAGCTAAGCTGAACTGAGTTATGAAAAGCTATATAAACTTTGTGTAATGTTCAATAAGTTTGCTGTTGATTCTGCTGTTGATTCTGCTGCAATATGTTTGCTGTGATTCTTCAGTAAACTTTGTTGCTGATTCTGGAAAAAGTCTGATTCATCATCTTCAGCCTTTGGGTCGTTTCAACACCCCTTTTTAGGTTTTTGTCTATAAACACTGAGCTCATCTAATTCTCTGAGGGACATGCAGTACATTTTCAGTTTTGGAAGTTTCCTGGTAGGATCTCAGTGGCACAATCTGTGGCATGATTGGGTGGAGGTTCATTGGACACCTTCTTGCTAAATACCTCGGCCAAATCCTGGTATTCTTTGGGGATGCTAGTGGGCTCAGCAGTGTGGCTGGTCATTGCCATTTCCCTGTTTTCCTTTCCTTCCTCTTTTCCCTCTGGTATGTTCGCGAAGGTTACATGCCCCTGGAATTTTAAGGTTCCTCTCTTCCAGTTTATTTTAAGGTTCCACTTCTGTAGCCACATGAGCTCTAGGACTAGTGGCCATTCCATTCCTGGGCTACTATGAACATGATAGTCTCACTATGACCCCCCAGCTTCATTTGCAATGGTTCTGTGGCAAAAATGGCTGGCTCTCCCCGCTACAGTCCTGTTGTGACCCAGGTTCCTGGACCCGGACTCCTGGACTCGGATGATTCAGAAAGTGAGGGAGAAGACCTGGCAAGCCCTGTTTCTCTTGAGCCCTTTCCCTCCCTGGCACCCACTCAAAGGGAGGAGGAGGGGCCGGCAAGACCTGATTCCCTGGAGCCTTCTTCTGATTTGGCAACGCCCCAAGAACAGTTTTGGAGTGATGCAAGGCTGCGCAGGCGTGATCGG
The DNA here is from genome assembly GCF_028640845.1 of Ahaetulla prasina. Lineage (NCBI taxonomy): Eukaryota > Metazoa > Chordata > Lepidosauria > Squamata > Colubridae > Ahaetulla > Ahaetulla prasina. The sequence goes on along the minus strand of NC_080542.1, from coordinate 78,850,157 downwards.
CGTGCGCAGCAGAAGGAGTGTTGGGGGAAAGCCAAGTCATAATTGTCATGCAGTGACATCTGCAGAGACTATAAATAGGAGGTGGGACTTCCTGGTTTTTTGTCTTGGACAAAGCAATGAATTGGCGTGGGCTAACTGTCTCAATGGGGGGAAGAATATATTTGTGAGTAATTCTGGCCTTATCTATAATTTCCTCGTTATCTCCAGAAACTTGGCAGGCCCGTGGGTAGACGTGGCCAGGACATGTATCTATGTAAATAAAAGGAGACAAGAAGGCCTCTGACTGACTCTTTGCTGGGAGTATTGGGGGGAGGGAAACAGAACAAGTCCCATCTAGCAGAAAGCGATGGGGGTTTTCATTTTCCTTAGGTGAATTCCCAGTCTCCCTACCAGGGTTGGGCAGATTAGGCATTGGGTGCACCCCGAGTCCAGCAATGCTGCTACTTCCTCCCCTTTCCCTCACCTGGGGATAAAAGGGCTTAGGGACAGGGTGAGTGGTTCAATTGGGTCGCTTACCAGCGGGTTGTCTTTCAGATCATTTTTGGAGTGGCTCAGGTCCTTCCTCTGATTTTGGAGGGAAATGGAACTCCATGGCCACTCGATTTCTCAGTGTTTCTTTTCCTTGGGGGGTGGTTTTTGCAGGCTTCCCCCCTGACAGGCGATCAGGCTTTCCAGCAGGGTTTTTTGACCAGCATTCTGCTGTACGGTGCTCCTCCTTCCCACACTTAAAGCAATCTAATGGCCTCGGTGCCATGGCGGTTTGGGGTTTGAATGGTTCCCACTTCCTCTGGGGTGGGGATCTTCTCCAAGCCCTGCTGGTGCAGTACTGGTTTTGCATCATGTTGATCTCTGCCTCCTCTGTCACCAGGTACCATTCATGCAGGCAGTTAGAGGTGCTGCAGGCTAGACAGGCAGTGTACAGGTCATTGTTGAGTCCATCTTTGAACTATCAGGCTAGAGTATTTTCTGGCCAGTTGACTTGGCCGACCAGGTCCTGGAATTCCTTGATGTATTCAGCTACAGGACAGCGGCCTTGCTTTATGACTCTAATGCAGTTGCGGGCTTTACGATTGGTGAAGGGGGTCTTTGAAGTGATAGCGTGGGGCTGTCATGAATCGATCAAAGTTTTGTAGCTCTGAAGTGTTGGCGTTGTGGGGGTTCATCGACCATTGGGGCTTCCTGGAGGTTTCGAGGACAGCTTCGATGTCCTCAATGAGACATATGGAGCCGGTGTCTGGCTGGATAGTTGTTGAGGTTTCTCCCCAGCACTTGGTTTTCCCTCGCTCACTGCTTTGTTCAGAGATTGTTGCAGGGTTCCCTCGGTAAAGTAGAAATTAAGAGAAAAAAAATTCTTGTCCGGGCTGACCACTATTCCAGAAACATTTTGTATTTCAAAAGGAACCTTTAATTGAAAAGGGATGAAAGCAAGTCAAAATTCAAAGCAGACTCTGAGATCTCTCAGGGCAGACAATCCAGGATAAAGGAAATTAGGAACCCCTCCCCACCATCCGATGTGGATTTCCACCAATTCGCAGGTGTAAAGATGTTATTATACTGGCCTCTCTGAGAAACAGATAAGGAGAGTTTCTCAGGGCCATCTTCCGGCATTGCAATCCCTCCCCTCTCATTCCCCAAGAGGTGAGAATTCTCCAGGCATTTTAGGTGCCAGACAACGGTTATAAATCAGATTAAAGTTTATATTAAAAAGGCCAGACAAGAAATAGGATACTTAGGATACATAGGAAAGAGAACTAAATGTGACAAATCCAAAATCCCCCTTTTTTCCACCGAAGAATGGTAGATACACGGCTCTGACATCAGCTTTCTTTAACATATATGTTTTCCTGGGTGCCTAAGGGAGAATAAGAGGGAAGGTTTGATATGGTAGGATGAAGACAGATAATAGGGGAAAAGTACCCTGCTGTGAAATTCTTTTAACACACACACACACACACACACACACAAACAAATGAATAAATGAGTGGGTGAGCTAGCTGCTTATCAAAATTTCAGGCAGCTCTCTCATTTGAGCCTTATCTTCAGCATCAGCAGCAAACTGAATACATTAGCCAAACAAAAGAAAGTGTTTTTATTTTTGGGAATGGAAAAAGAAGAAATCTCAGCGAGTGATGACTTAAGACACAATAGCTTAAGGAAGAAATGTTGAAGCATATTGCATAGAACTTGTTTTTTTCTTCTGTTCAGCCATGTCTGCTTCTCAGACGCTGTCTAGATAAGTTCCTACGGTTTTCTTGGTAAGGTTTTTCAGAGGTGGTTAGCTATTACTCTTTCCTAGAGCTAAGGAAAAATGATTGACCCAAGATCACTAGCTGGCTTCATGCCAAAGCAGGTTTAGAACTCACATTCCCCTGGTTTCTAGCATGATGCCTTAATTGCCACACCAAACTGGCTCTCATTATAGAATATAGTAAATTGGGAATTTTAATAGAAGAATAATTGAATAACGGGTAAAATAATAGCAATTAAAGAATAATAGTATGTTTGAGTAATAATTATTATAGTAATAGAATAGAGATGACAATAGATTAGAAGATAGGTAGTCCTTGACTTACAGCCTTTTGTTTAGTGAAGGAACGTTGGACTTACCTTGAATGTTCTTTCTATGTGCGCTGCGGGAGAGTCCAAGCATGGGTTTCAATTTGTCTGATTGTCTATATACTGAGTTGGAAAATCTTTGGCCATGCCTCCTCCTTCTGGCTGAGCGTCAGTTTTTTTAAACATAGACCAGGAACTGGAGAAGATGCAGTCCATCCAAAGAATCAACCACTCCTGGACCATAACATGCCAGGGTGGGATTGGACTCTCCTGCAGTGCACATAGAAAGAACATTCAGGGTAAGTTTAACGTTCCTTCTCCAAACACTGCCTCTGCAGAAGCAAACTGGTCCAATTTGTAGTTCCTCACGAATGGAGAAGGGGAAGGCCAAGTGGCTGCTCTGCATATTTCCAGAATCGAAACTTGCATAGCCCAGGCTGCTGTAGTGGCCACACTGCAAGTCGAATGCGCTGCGATGCGTCACGGTATGGGACGGGCCTGATGTTCATAGGCTAAAGCAATACAATCCTTGAGCCAACGTCCAATGGTAGATGGTGACACCTTCCCCATAGATGTGGGCTGAAAAGACACAAAGATTCCGTACGCCAGAAGGATGCTGTATGCTTAATGTATCACTTCAGAGCTCTGTGTACATCCAAAGTATGCCAACGTTTTTCACATGGATGTCTCGGCTTTGGACAAAAGTCAGGTAGAATAACTTCCTGAGCCTGATGGAACCAGGTATTTATCTTAGGCACAAATGTCGGGTCCAAATGAAGAATTACTCTGTCTGGGTGAAAGATGCACAAATCTTGATGCACCGTAAGGGCAGCCAGCTCTGATATTCTGTATACAGATGTAATCGCAACTAAAAAGGGAACTTTGACCATGAACAGTCTTGAGAGTGGCAGTCTTTAAAGGCTCAAACAGAGCTAGGGTGAGCGCCTGCAAAACCACAGACAGATCCCAAGTCAGATGTCTGTGGATTGTTGGTGGCAACAGGTTGGCAACCCCTTTCAAATAGCTGCCGACCTTTGGGTGTTGAGCAAGTGGAATCACTCCCTCGCCAGGTACGATGGTTGCCAAGGCCGCAACCTGACGGCGCAATGTATTGGTGGACAATCCTTTCTCGAGAAGAAAATCCAAAACTCATAGAACCATCGCAGACATAGGAACAAGCTCTTTTTGGTACACCAACAACAGGGAAGATGCCCAGGTAGCATTATAAATCCGAATCATTGAAGCTTTCCTAGAAGTAAGAATCGTAGAAATTACTGTCAGTGAAAATTGTCCTTCTCGGAGGACTTCCCATTCAAGTGCCAAATGGCTAACTTGAGACACTGAGGGTCCGGAGCCCCTTGGGGCCACTGAGGGTCCGGAGCCCCTTGGGGCCATTGAGGGTCCGGGGCTTCTTGGCTGAGGGAGATCCTGTGTGGTGGTATTGTCCAGGGATGGGAAATGGACAGTGACATCAGATCCGCTTTTTTTCAGATTTTTTTTTTTTGCATTTATATCCCGCCCTTCTCCGAAGACTCAGGGTGGCTTACACTATGTCAAGCAATAGTCTTCATCCATTTGTATATTATATACAAAGTCAACTTAATTGCCCCCAACAATCTGGGTCCTCATTTTACCTACCTTATAAAGGATGGAAGGCTGAGTCAACCTTGGGCCTGGTGGGACTAGAACCTGCAGTAATTGCAGGCAGCTGTTAATAACAGACTGCCAGTGAGGTGCTACCAACAGCACCTCTGCTTCTTCCTCCAAGATTTTCCATATGATTCTCTGGATCAGAAGGAAGGAATGCATATAGTAGACCGGCTGGCCATGGGCACTGAAGGGTGTTGACCCTTTCGGCTGCCGGCGTCCAGTACCAGGAGAAAAACCAGGGCAGTTGAGTGTTCTGCAAACTGGCAAACAGGTCTAGAACCGGTGTCCTGAATCGAGCTGTCATGAGATGGGAAAGGTCCGGATGGAGCCGCCATTCGGACTGATCAATGGTTGTCCTGCTCAACCAGTCCACCATGGAATTGGATGTCCCGGCAATGGGCTCCGCTTGCAATGACAGCAGTTGTTTCCCCGCCCAGAGACACAAAGTCCTTGCTTCACGCATGAGAACTTTGGATCGGGTGCCTCCCTGCCTGTTGACATGTGCCTTGGTGGTGACATTGTTGGTCAGCAACAGCATGTGATGATTCGACAACTCAGGTTGAAAGTGGCGCAGTGCCAGATGAGCCGCTCTCAGCTCCAACCAATTGATGTCGTTGAGAAGATCCTTCTGGGACCACCTCTCCTGCACTACGTTGGAATTCAGATGGGCACCCCAGCTGAACAGGCTTGCATCTGATGTTAGCACCAGTCTGGGAGGCTCTCAGACTAGGCATCCTTTCACTACAGCTGCTGACTTCCACCAATCCAGGGAGGGAAGGACCTGTAGAGGAATCCTGATCTTGCACAGTGAGTTGCTGCGCCCTGACCTTTGACTGGGCAGGAGGAGCCATTGTAAGGCCCTCGTATGTAAATGAGCTCACGGGACTATCGCTAGGCAAGAAATCATTTTCCCTAATAACTGGGAAAGAATCAACAAGGGAACTAGCTGTAAGGACTGGACCTGATCTACCATCTCCCTCAAGCGGTCTCTGCGTTTCTGGAATAGGAAGACCTGCAATAACTGCGTGTCGATCACCATCCTCAAATGGGAAGCCTGGTGGATGGTGTCAACTGGCTTTTGTCCCAGTTCACAGAAAAGCTGTGTTCCTGGAGCATTTGCAACGTGACTTGAAAGTCCAGTTCTGCTTGCCTGAGGGACAATGACTGAATTAGTACATCGTCAAGATAACACTGCAGGCAGATAGGTCGTGCTCGTAGATGTGCTGCTACTACGTCCAGCAACTTGGTAAAATGTTTGCGGGGCTGACGAAAGGCCGAAGGTAGAGCTCGGTATTGCCAGTGGTGGCCTGCATATGCAAACCTCAGGAACCTCCTGTGGGACAGCCTGATGGGAACATGGAGGTATGCCTCCTTGAGATCTATTGATGTTAAGAGATCTCCCTGTGTCGTGTCCCCCTCCCCCTCCGATGACTGGGTCTAGGAAGTCCATATCAAACGTGGCAACAAAGCCTCTGCAGCTTGTCAAAGTCCTTCGAGGTTTATCAGGGCAGGCAGGAGTCCAAGTTGTGACTTCAGCGATAGAGTCCGATAGCAGCAAACTAGATGAGACTTTGCTTGACTCAAGGTTGGAATGCCACAAGCAGGTCCTTTATATAGGCTGTGGGGTGTGGCTCCATGACTCAGCATTTATCCAGGCCTGCCCCTCCCTTCCTTCTGCTGGCGTCACCTCTTAGATCTCCGGAAGCGAGGATCCTCCCACTTTGAATTCTCTTCAGCTGGATCTGCTGTCAGTAATTCCAGCACGTGGCTGGCTTCCTGCTCACACGCTGTAGGAGTGAGGTTTTTCAGGTCTGTTTGTTCATTCCTGGAATCGTCTCCGGGCATGGGGCCAGGGCAGGGGGCTGGAGGCATGACAGGCCATTCATCTTCATTATCAGACTCGGAGTCGATAACAGGCCCGGGTGTAGACAGGAGGGGCCCGGCTGAGGAGAGGAGGGAGGACGAGGCACAACACCCTGTCTGATGCAACCCAGAATCGACTGAAGGGATTGTATCTTGAACCTTTTGTACTTTATATGAACGTTTAGTTCTTTTAGGTTCAATATAGCTCTTTGGCCACCCGAACTCTTGGGAACTAGAAAGAGGATGGAGTAAAACCCCAGCCCTCTCTGCCCCACTGGCACCGGTTCTATGGCCTTGATATCCAGCAAATGCTGTATCTCGGCCTCCATTATGGCCTTTTTGGTGACCTCTCTGGGAACAGGACATTGGATGAATCATCATGGGGGGCTGGAACAAAATTCCAGGGTCAGTCCAAGATTTTCAGTCTGCAAGGCCCAAGCATCTGTGGTGGTAACCCGCCACTGATCGGCAAACAACCTTAACCTGCCGCCAATGAGAGCCTGAGCCCATGAGTCACTTTGAACGGTGATAAGGCCACCCTCCTATGCCCCTATAGGATGTCTAGTTTGCGGTTGCCGAGCTCTGTCTCGAAATGCTTACCTGTCCTGTGATCTGTCCATGCTGTGGGAACACTGTCTATGGAATTGGGAGGTGAAGAATCCTGCCTCAGCAGTCTGAAAGGGCTGCCTGCAGTAAAAGGGAGTAGATCTTCTGTCCGTTCTCTTAGAAGCCTGAGGCAGCACCTTGCATTTATCCTTCCCTTCCACCAGGATGGGATCTAGCACCTCCCCAAGCAACTGCTGTCCCTTAAAGGGGGCTGTAGCCAACCGCCATTTGGACCTCATGCCCGCCTGCCATTGAAGTAACCATAATAAACGTCTAGAGGTGATATTAGATGCTAGAGCTCTAGAAGCAAATTTGGCTGCATTAAGAGTCGCATCCGCTGTATACTCTTTTGTAGCAATCAATTTACTGATATCTTGTTGGAGACAGGTATCCTCAGGAGATGCCCTTGCCTGCATCTGCTTTAACCATAGAACTGTTGTTTTAGAAAAAGATGAAGCTGCTCTGGCAGATCTAATTGCCCAAGCCGCTGCTTGGTGAGTTTTGTGTGTAGCTAACTCCGCTTTCTTATCCTCAGCTCTCAAACCTTCAGCCATATCGGAAGGAAGAAGAGCAGTTGAAGCCAAATTTGCCAAAGGGGCATCTACAGCTGGAACTTGAAGAAGCTCCTCAAGCTCTTTTTCAGCTGTGTACATCTTTTTATCCCTACCACTGGGTGCAGGGACTGAAGCAGGCTGCTCCCATTGCCTTTGAATAACATCAACAAAAAATTAGGGGGAAGGAATAACTTCCTAAGTTGTGACCTGCTCTGTAAAAAGGCTAGCACAAAGATCCTGAGATTCCATAGGATCTGTGGCAGAACTCTCCATCCTACCCATATTAGCTGTTGCTTTGGTCATAAGCTGTTGCTTTGGTCATAAGCAACAAGGTTTTAAAGAGATTGGGCCTGAATTGGGCCGCGGTGTGGCTCAGGCTGTAAGAAGCCTGTTATTAAACACAGCTGCCTGCAATTACTGCAGGTTCTAGTCCCACCAGGCCCAAGGTTGACTCAGCCTTCCATCCTTTATAAGGTAGGTAAAATGAGGACCCAGATTGTTGGGGGGGCAATAAGTTGACTTTGTATATAAATATACAAATAGAATGACACTATTGCCTTACACAATGTAAGCCGCCCTGAGTCTTCAGAGAAGGGCGGGATATAAATGTAAATTAAAAAAAAAATAGACCCAAATAAGAGGGTCTATCTGGGGAAATCCCTTCCTCATCTGAAAATTCAAAATCCCCCAATTCCTCTTCTCCTTCCAGTGAGGCCTCGCTGTAATCTGATTGGGGATTGTAATGGGATTCCTCAACATGACCCCTGTCTCTATGAGAATGATGATGATGATGATGCAGAAATTCAGACCTTGAAGGTCCTGGCTACCAAGGAGCCAACAGCCTCTTTGAGCAAGTGCCTCATCAATACCTTGAGTAATAGTCTGCACTATAGCAAAACACAATTCTGCAGATAACCCTTGCTCTGGGGGCATAGCCTGGCTGCTTTGGGCGTAAAAGTGGCAGATGGAGCAGAATGCCTGTTACCAAGTACAGGTACTGAACCTGATGCAGACACCAAAGAAGTTTGATCAGCCCTTTCCTGGAAAGGAACAGCATGAAAGTCCTGTGACTCCTGAGGCATATTAGGAGACCAGTTAGGCTGAGCCACTTGTGCTGGCATACTTGGATTTAACCAGTGGTGGGATTCAGCCTGTTTGCACCACTTCGGAAGAACTGGTTGTTAACTTTCTGAGCAGTTTGGCAAACTGGCTGTTGGAAGAAATCATTAGGGCAGAGAACCGGTTGTTAAATTACTTGAATCCCACCACTGGATTTAACTCCCTACCAGGCTCACTCTGGCTCCCAAAAGGTACTGGGGATGAAGGAGCCCCATCTGGTTTCTGGGCTTTTTCAAAATGCTTCTCCAAGGCCTTTTGCCTTCTTTAAGCATCTTTTCCAGCTGCTGCAGATGAGGATTTTGCCTGCTTGGCCTGGCAGCAACCTTGGTGGAACATAATCTAGGCTTCTTAGGGGCAGAACACCCTGCCTGATGGTGACTGGAAGAAGACCTCTCTGAATCACTAGTATTAGTCATTATTGAAGTAAAATACTAGACTAGATTACTCAGAAAACTTTTGGGGGTAAATGTGCTAGGAAATCCTAGACTTTTTACTTACTGTGCAGATCAGGTCCCCAGAAATCACGCCAAGCCGGCAACATGGCTTGTATTGCGTGTAATGTTGCACACAGCAACAGCAGCAGCAGCAGCAGTAGCAGTAGCGAGACCAGCAACACGGTCACAAATGCCAGAAATAGCGCCTAGAAGCCGGCAACACGGTTTACTTGTGCTTCAGACAGCTTCTCAGCGATGTCCAAGCTCTAGGAAGATGATTCCCCTCTGCGATGTTGCTGCCTGGCTGTCTGAACCTCTCCTCGCTGCTCCAAAAACTGCAGGCAAAATGGCCGCCACCCACAAAATGGTGGCTATCAGCCTTCCTGCTGAGCCGGGGCTCCTCCTGAAATAAAAGGGGAGAATAGAAGCCTCGGGTCTCCCAGCACCAGCTGTGGCTGTGGGAAGCACCTGCTTCCTCACTAGGCAATTAGCACCTTCCTGCTGAGCTGTGACTCCTCCATGCCAAAATAAAGAGAAAGAGAGCCGAAGCCTCTGTTTAAAGCTGTAGCCATTTCCTCCAGGAAAAACTGGTCCATGTGGCAATGCTGCCTTAGTAGCAATCCAATCGCTACTGTAACACAGCCCTCAGCACCGATTCTCCTCCTGGAGTAGTCCCTGTCAGCAAGATTTAAAGAGGCAGTGTTTTTTTTAAAAAAATGACCAATTCAATCTAATTTAAACAACAATTTGAAGACCCAAACAAGTCTCTCTATCTGACTGAGTTGAAAAAAACTGAGGCTCAGCTGGGAGGAGATGTGGCCAAAGATTTTCCAACTCAGTGCTAGCCAATCAGACAAATTGAAACCCATGCTTGGACTCTCCAAGCAGCGCACAGAAGAACATTCAAAGTTACAACAACACTGAAAAAACTGTGTAACTGTTGTTCATGGTTATGATCATTGATGCTTTCTCATAGTCATTCAAATTCAGATGTTCGGCAACTGGCTCATATTTATGATGGTGTCTCAAGATCATGTTATCATCTTTGGAATCTTCTGAGAAGCAAAATCAATGGGGAAGTAAGATTCACTTAACATCCGTGTTACTAACTTAACAACTGCAGTGATTTACTTAATAACTGTGAAAAGAAATGTCATAAAATGGGGCAAAATTCACTTAACAAATGTCTCAATTAACAACAGAAATTTTGGGCTCAATTGAAGTCGTAAATCAAGGACTACCTACATAGAAAACATTCATGTATCACTTGTATATGTTTATTTTTATATTATAAAACATCTCCCCAACTGTTTTATCAAGATACAAAGAAACCACCTGTCCAGGACTTTTCTTTCTCCCTTAACCTGGATCAGTTTAACTGTATTCATTAAAGAACTAATGCTACTGAATTACAACATTTTTCAATGTGGAAACATGAAATCAGGGGGATAGCAGAATTCTCAACAAATGACATAGTAGCACCATAAAAGACTCAACATTGTATGAATGTAATATTTGAATATGGAAATGCTTTAAAATGCTTAAACCTTTTCTTTCTTCTTGTTATTTGTTTCAAAAAAATCTCTTTCTAATTTCCTGTCAGGATGTTATGAAAATTATTTTCAATCTATGCAAAGATGTGATCTTATTCAAATTTGCCAACTTCTTTCTCAAAGAAATCAGTTTGAAAAAACAGTAGCATTTTGTTCACTAGCACCTATATTGTTTGTGGGGATTTGAAATTGTCATAGCAATAACTGTTGTTTACAAGAGGTTTCAAATTATGAGCATAAGACAAATTTTAACATATAAGTCTATGCCATTGCTGTTAGTTTAATATCTATTGAGGTAATTTAAGAGACTTTTTTAGCCAAAAGAATACTGAATAATTATGGCTAAAACTTTATATTGTTAATTTGCTTGAAATTGTACTTTGCAGGAGCAAGAAATATAGTAGATTGATAGTTTTGAATGAACAGGTTGTTTTACAAAATGATATGTGTAAAGTGTTTTCTTCATATGTATGCTCTTGAATCTATATAGTATTAATTGACTACTAGATTGTAAGAATCTTTGGGTGCTATTAAGAACTTGATCTTATGCCAACTTTTTTATTCATATTGTAAGATTTCCAAACACAATTAATTGCAGGGCATGATTCTGAATGTAAATTGAAAAAGAGAAAGTATAAAACAAGTAAAAAAGAGATCCAATGATGTAAAGGTTATCTAGGTGGTATACTAGAGACTGGAGTATTATACATTCTAGTTCTGGCTTTGCATGAAAATCAACTGAGTGACTATAAGCCACTTATTCTTTCAGCCTAAGGAAGAAGGCAGTGACAAATCACTTCTTTTTTAAATTGTTTATTTATGCATTTTTTCTTCTTTAAACTACATAAATACTTTGATTTTTTTCCACATTCCATTCATATTCATAAAAGTTGGCAGGCTGTCTCCAGTGGCGTCATCATAGCGGTGCGGGGGAAAGAGAATGGTCTCTGTTCTTAAACCCCGAATATTCCACGTTTTGGGGACCCTTCAGGGCGCAAAGAGCCTGGAGGGCTTTACAGACTAGAGGGGAAATCTGGAGGGCAGCAAAGTGAAAGGCGATCACATGCTGCAGAGAAGGACACTTCTGTCAACCCAACGTGAAAGTATCTGCCATTGTGTTATAGCAGACTTGAGGCTACAATGATCCAGAAAGTACAGGGAAGTGAAGACTTTGATAACAGACTGTGACGTTCGAGCAGACAGATCATTCCAAGAATCGCAAGGCTTACGATCGATCGTTTGGAAAAGTGAGTCCTGGCTGTTTGGTTAGAAGAGAACTCCAGCTGAGAGACTGGGTGGGAGGAGCAGTGATTCAGCATAATATATCTAACTGCTAAAGTAACAAAGAAGAGGAAGGACTAAGCAGTTTAGAGAGCGATACTGCAGCATGACAGGGGGACTCTCGGAAGAAGAGGAAAAGTGAACAAGAAGAGAGAGCTGACAGCCCAGAGTGACAAGAAGAGAAGGAGGAAGTGGGGAGAGCAGACAATGGACTGCCATGATTGCAAGAGAAGCTTGAATACCCAAGTGTGACAGCGGAGAAGGATTTTATTGCTGTAAATTTGCTTGAAATTTGGGTCTGAGGGACCATACTAATTGAAGATTAATTAAAGATGGAAAAAGACAATAATTTTACAACCAAGGCACTGAAGATCCAGGAGAAATAAAGAGATCTAAAACTGGGTGAAGATATAAGGATTCTCATATATCTAGGACCAATTCATGGAACTCTGTATCTAAAGCACATTTTTCACTTATTACTTTCTATGGATTAACTCTAAAGTATCTAAGAGGATTTAAAAAGATTAAATATATCTATTTAGTTTATATATATTTATAGTAATGGAAATATAAGCATCTATGAATCAATGATATTTATAAACTTTGTAGGGTAAGAAGCAAGAAAACACAATATATTGGTATTTGTATTTAACTATTTATTATTTTATTAATTTGGAAACTCTTATTACTATAAATAGAATTAATTCTAGATATATATTAATTAATTGAGTAGTTTAAAGCTTTGGCTTATTTATTTGCTTAACATACAGTCATGGCCGAAAGTGTTGGCACCCCAGAAATTTTTCCAGGAAATCAGGTATTTTCACAGAAAAGTATTGCAGTAACACATGTTTTGCTATACACGTTTATTCCCTTTGCGTGTATTGGAACAAAACAAAAAAAGGGAGAAAAAAAAGCAAATTGGACATAATGTCACACAAAACTCCAGAAATGGGCTGGACAAAATTATTGGCACCCTTAACTTAATATTTGGTTGCACACCCTTTGGAAAAAATAACTGAAATCAGTTGCTTCCTATAACCATCAATAAGCTTCTTACACCTCTCACCTGGAATTTTGGACCACTCTTCCTTTGCAAACTGCTCCAGGTGTCTCTTATTGGAAGGGCGCCTTTTCCCAACAGATCAATTTTAAGATCTCTCCACAGGTGTTCAATGGGATTTAGATCTGGACTCATTGCTGGCCACTTCAGAACTCTCAAGCGCTTTGTTGCCATCCATTTCTGGATGCTTTTTGATATATGTTTGGGGTCATTGTCCTGCTGGAAGACCCAAGATCTTGGACACAAACCCAGCTTTCTGACACTGGGCTCTATAGTGCGACCCAAAAGCCTTTGGTAATAATCAGATTTCATGATACCTTGCACACAGTCAAGGCACCCAGTGCCAGAGGCAGCAAAAACCCCAAAACATCATTGAACCTCCACCATATTTCACTGTAGGCTCTGTGTTCTTTTCTTTGTAGGCCTCATTCCATTTTCGGTAAACAGTAAAACGATGTGCTTTACCAAAAAGCTCTATCTTGGTCTCATCTGTCCCCAAGACATTTTCCCAGAAGGATTTTGGCTTACTCAAGTATATTTTGTTTTGGCAAACTGCAGTCTTGCTTTTTTATATCTCTGTGTCAGCAGTGGGGTCCTCCTGGGTCTCCTGCCATAGCATTTCATTTCATCTAAATCTCGACGGATAGTTCGTGCTGACACTGATGCTCCCTGAGCCTGCAGGACAGCTTGAATTTCTTTGGAACTTGTTTGAGGCTGCTTATCCACCATCTGGACTATCCTGCGTTGCAACCTTTCATCGATTTTTCTCTTCTGTCCACGCCCAGGGAGATTAGCTACAGTGCCATGGGTTGCAAACTTCTTGATAATGTTGCACACTGTGGACAAAGGCAAATTTAGATCTCTGGAGATGGACTTGTTACCTTGAGATTGTTGATATTTTTCCACAATTTTGGTTCTCAAGTCCTCAGACAGTTCTCTTCTCTTTCTGTTGTCCATGCTTAGTGTGGCACACACAGACACACAATGCAAAGACTAGGTGAACTTATCTCCTTTTTATCTGCTTTCAGTTGTGATTTTTATATTGCCTACACCTGTTACTTGCCCCAGGTGAGTTTAAAGGAGCATCACATGCTTGAAACAATCTTATTTATCCACAATTTTGAAAGGGTGCCAATAATTTTGTCCAGCCCATTTTTGGAGATTTGTGTGACATTATGTCCAATTTGCTTTTTTTCCTGCCTTTATTTGTTTTGTTTCAATATACACAAAGTGAATAAACATGTGTATAGCAAAATATGTGTTACTGCAATACTTTTCTGTGAGAAATACTTGATTTTCTGAAAAAATTTCTGGGGTGCCAACACTTTCAGCCATGACTGTATATAGATCATTAATTGTGAATTATATGTATAGTAATATCCTCTTTTCTACCTTTTTTGATAATTCTGATAGCTTTATCAATATTTAATTCCTATGTATATTGAATAGATTGTTAGAGCTGATCAGCAATAGGGCTATATATTACCATTGGAACTGAATGCTTAATACTTAATATTTAATAAGACAAAGCAAGTAAAAAGGGGGAATAAGCAACAACTGATAATAAGAATAGGAGGATACTGTGGGAAAACATTTATAGAATATTGGGAGAGCAAAAGAGGATTTTGAAAGAGATGATGAGCATTACAACAATGACTCTAAAGGCCAGGAAAAAATCAGCATCTTATCCAATGATAACAACAGCCTTCCCATCAAACCAATGGCTGACGCAGGGGTCATCAAAGATGGAAAAAACTAATCTGACCCCAAGTATGCAAACGATGCAAGATACACTGACGTTGATCCAAAAAACAATGATTAAAATGCAGGAAGGAATGTTTAGCAATCATGGAGAATTGAAAGTGGATATCCAGAAACTGGACAATAAAATGAATTCAATATAGGAAGCAATCCAGAAGAATGAAGAAAAACATAGTAGAAGCCAAAACAGAATGAACGGAAAAAAAGTAGATCTGGTAGATCAGAAATTAATGGCAATAAAAATCTTGAAGATTTAGTAGTCCAGTTGGAAATGGACCGGGCATCCTTTTACTTGAGATTTCAAAATGTGAGGGAGGAAAAAGATGAAGATATAAGGCAAATAATGGCAGATATAATAGCAGAATCCCTCCAAAGAGATAAACAAGAAATTCTTAATGAATTGGATGAGGTATATCAAATCCAAACGAATTATGCTAGACGCCATAAACTGCCCAGAGAGGTTCAGATTAGATTTGCCCAAAAGAAAATCCGGGACATTGTCTACAACATTACACGAGAAGAATCAATGATATATAAAGAAGGAAACCATTACATTAAAATAAGTCCCGAGAAGAGTCAGAGAATAACGTAAGGATTATCGTTTCCTGACTTCACAATTAAACAAAATATCTTATTTAGGTGGATATTGCTGGAGGGAATGTGTTCTGTTTCCCTCCCCCAATACTCCCAACAAAGAGTCAGTCAAAGGCCTTCTTTTTTAATTTATTTACATAGATAAATGTTCTGGCCACATCTATCCACGGGCCTGCCAAGTCTCTAGAGATAACGAGGAAATTATAGATAAGGCCAGAATTACTCACGAATATATTCTTCCCTCCATTGATACAGTTTGCCCGCGCAAATTCACTGCTTTGTCCAAGACAAAAAACCAGGAAGTCCCGCCTCCTTTTTATAGTCTCTGCAGATGTCACTGCATGACCATCATTCTTTGGCTTTGTCCCAGCGCTTCCTCTGCTGTGCGCGCCAGTCACGTCTGCACAGTCTTGCATTACTCCAAAACTGTTCTTGGGGCGTTGCCAAATCAGAAGAAGGCCTGGGAGAATCAGGCCTTGCCGGCCCCTCCTCCTCTCTTTGGGTGGGTGCCAGGGAGGGAGAGGGCCCAAGAGAAGCAGGGCTTGCCAGGTCTTCTCCCTCACTTTCTGAATCATCCGAGTCCAGGAGTTCGGGTCCAGGAACCTGGGTCACAACACTATCCCTCACCGCAGGGCCCTTCCCCCAGGGCTGACGATCGGGATGCGGTCGGGCTGGGTTCTGCTCATGGAAGGCCTGCACCAGGTCAGGGGCATGAACGTCGGAGGCATCTACCCAGGAGAAATCAGTCCTGTATCCCTTCCACACAATCAAATATTGGAAATGACCCTTCAGCCAGCAGGAGTCTCGTACGCTGTGGACTTTGTATCCCTCCGACCCGTCCTCGGCGACAGTGACGGGTGCTGTTGGGCACCAAAGGGGACTCAGTGTGGCCTCAGGAACCAGAAGGGACCAGTGAAAGACGGGGTGGATCTGCATGGATCGTGGCAGGGTCAGTCGGTAGGCTACCAGGTTGATGACTGCCTCGACAGGGAATGGGCCGATGAATCGGTGGTCCAACTTCTTTACCAGGCGGTCGGATGGGAGGTGTTTGGTGGAGAGCCACATCCGGTCTCTGACTGCCAGCGGGGGCGTTGCCCGTCGGGAGTGGTCGGCGGACCATTTGTAGTCCTCCTTTGCCCGATCCAGCTGCTGACGTACCAACTGTTGGACCGCATGCAATTCCATCAGGAAGTTCTGCGTTTCAGGAACAGGAGAGTCCGGTGGTGCCAGAGGGAAGAGCCGAGGATGGTACCCCACATTGGCAAAGAACGGGGTCATCTGAGTAGAAGTGTGCTGAGAGTTGTTAAAAGCAAACTCCGCCAGGGACAGGTAATCGGCCCAGTTGTCCTGCTGCTGGTTGATGAAGCAACGGAGATACTGTTCCAGGATACCGATGACCTTCTCTGTACCCCCGTCGGTCTCCAGATGGCGCGATGATGACAGACACACCTGCACCTCCAATGCAGCCATCAGGCTCTTCCAGAAGCGAGCTGTGAACTGAACTCCGCGGTCCAAAACCACCCTGTCCAGTAGACCATGGAGGCGGAAAATGTGCTGCAGGAAGAGACGGGCCGTTTTTGCGGCTGTGGGCAGTTCGCGGCATGGGATGAAGTGTGCCATCCCGGTCCATCAGGAAGTCCATGGAGATCAGCCCCCAGGGTCTGTCGGGTGTCGGCAAGGCTGGAGGAGCCCGGGAGGGGCCCCTGTGGCGGCCTTGGCTTGCCGGCACGGTACGCAGGATGTCACGTAGGCATGTACATCATGCCACACTCGGGGCCACCAAAAGTTCGTGTCACCAGGTGGAGGGTCTTGAAGAACCCAAAATGTCCTGCTGCAGGGTTGTCATGGCACTGGGTCATGACGAGGGCTCGGAGTGGTCCTGTGGGCACGTATAATCACCCCCGAAACTTGAGTAAGTCCTCCTCCAAGGTCCAAGGAGACACGGGGCCCACCTCTGCTCTCCTTTGCTGCGGCCAGGCGTCCTGGCGTTGTTCCTCTCGCACCTGGGCCCGCAAGTCCACTGGTTCCCATGCTGCGGCCAAGATTTCTGCCGGCAGCACCATCCATGGAGGAAGGGGGTCCTTGGCGCAGAGGTACTCCAGTTTGCGGGACAGGGCATCCGCCCTCCGGTTGTGACTGCTGGGAATGTAGGTCATGCCGAAGTTGAACCGGGCAAAAAACAACGACCACCGGATCTGCCGCTGGTTCAACTTCCGAGCTGTGGTGAGGTGCTCGAGATTCCGATGGTCCGTTCGGACCGCCACCTGATGTCGGGCCCCCTCCAGATGGTATCGCCAAGCCTCGAATGCAGCCTTGATAGCCAGCAACTCTTTTTCCCAGATGGTGTAGTTGCGCTCAGAAGGATTGACGTTCTGGGAGTAGTAAGTGCAGGGAAAAAGTGTGCTGCCATTTGTCGGAGCCTGTAGCAGCACCGTTCCAAGAGCCACATTGGACGCATCCGTCTCCACCACAAAAGGCCGGAGCGGGTCGGGATGCCTCAGGATGGGTTCCGTGACGAAGGCTTTCTTGAGGGCTGTGAATGCTTCTTGCTGCGGGGGACTCCACCGGAACGCAACCTTCTTCCTGAGGAGCTGGGTAAGTGGAGCCATCAGTGTGGCGAAGCCCGGGATGAAGGTCCGGTAGTAGTTGGCGAAGCCCAGCAGGCACTGAACATCCTTCATCCGACGAGGAGCTTCCCAGCTACACAAAGCTTCTACTTTGCGTGGGTCCATGGCTATGCCCTCAGGCGAGATGATATGCCCGAGGAATTCTATGGAAGTCCGGAAGAAAACGCATTTCTCCAGCTTCGCATTGAGTTGTTGATCCCGCAAGCGTTGCAGAACCAGACCGACGTGTCGAAGGTGGCTTTCCCTGATCCAACATGTCTCGGAACACGTCGTTCATGAAGTGCTGGAAAATGGCGGGATTGTTGGTCAACCCAAATGGCATGACAGTGTATTCGTAGTGTCCGTATCGGGTGCCGAATGCCGTCTTCCATTCATCTCTTTCTCGCATCCGCACCAGGTTGTAGGCCCCCCAGAGATCGAGCTTGGTGAAGATCGTGGCCTCCCGCAACCTCTCCAGCAGCTCTGGGATGAGCGGCAGGGGGTAGTGATTCCGCACCGTAATGGCATTTAGCCGGCGGTAATCACAGCACAGGTGCAAGTCCCCTGTCTTCTTCTTCACGAAGAGGACCGGGGCCGAGAGAAGGGACTTTGAAGGCCGGATGAACCCTCGGGCCAGATTTTTGTCCAGGAAGTCCCGGAGGGCGGCCAACTCGGACTCCGACATGGAATACAGGTGTCCCACAGGCAGTGGTGCGTTGGGCAGAAGGTCCACAGGGCAATTGTAGGGCCGATGGGGGGGTAGTTGGTCCGGCTCCTTCTCGCTGAACACGTCGGCGAAGTCCATCAGCTCAGGAGGCAAGGAGATGGCAGCGGTGGGAACGTCCTGGCCGGCAGAGGTGTGGCGGATGTGGTCGACGCACTGCAGACTCGGGAAAGAGATGGCGTTCTGCAACCAGGCCACCTGAGGATCGTGGGTCCGAAGCCAGGCCAACCCAAGGACCAAGGGAAAATGAAGGTCCATCGTGACATAAAACTGGATCGCCTCCTCATGGTCCCCAATAGCCAGGCGCAAAGGCTGGGTGGAAAATTTAATGGGGCCGGACACCAGTTCTCGTCCATCAATTGTCTCTACCCGCATCGGAGGGTCCACCGGAACCACGGGGACTGCAAACTGGGTCACAAAGGCCTGGTCCATAAAGTTTGTTGTGGCCCCTGAGTCCACCAGCGCATGCGCCTGGAGCCCATCCGACAGGTTCCCCAACCATATCCGTGTGTCCAGAATCAGATGCTGAGGGGGCCCAGAGTCTACTTCCGCAACGTCCAATGGGGGCTTAGTACGTGCCTGACCTAGGGTTTCCCCGAGGTCAGGCCTGCTCCGTTTCCCGATTGGTCACGCTGTGATTCGGGGATCGGCGTGCGCGCCCCACTTCGCTTTCTGGGACAAGAAGCGGCGATGTGGCCGGGCTCCCCACAGTACAGGCACAATCCCCCTTGGCGCCTCCGGTTTTGCTCCTGGGCTGTGAGGTGAGGTCTGGCCACTCCCAACTCCATGGGCTCTTCCGCAGTGGTTACAAAACGTGGGGCAACCCGGGGTGCTGGTGGTGCAGGAAGTGGGGGTGCAGATGTCGACGGCGGGTCCCAGGGGGCGCGACGGGATGGTCGCCGTTGCAGACGGGCATCGTGGCGGAGACAAAGAGACACCAAGTTTTCGAGGGTCCGCGATGCCTCCACCCGGGCCAGCTCGTCTTGCAGTTCCTCTGAGAGTCCCTCCTGGAACGCGTCCACCAGCGCTGCATCATTACAGTCAGGGTCCTGGCACAAAAGACGAAATTCGGCAATGTACTCCTGCAGGGGGCGTTTCCCTTGACGGAGTTCCTTAAGGCGCCTGGTTGCCATCAGCGTCCGAACGGGGTCCTTGTACATGATGCGCAGGTGCTGCCAAAAACGCTGTTGGTCCGCCAGCAGGGGGCTGTCCTGGAGAAAGAGGGGCATGGCCCATTGGGCAGCCGAGCCGGAAAGAAGGTTAATCACGAAGGCCACCTTAGCCCGGTCATCTGGGAAATCCTCTGGCCACATAGCCATGTAGAGCTGGCACTGTCCCAAGAAGGTCAGGAACATCTCAGGCTGCCCAGAAAACTTATCTGGCACGGTTATTGGGAACTTGCGACGAGGAGGAGGAGTGGGAGGATGGAGGGGAGGGGGCTGCAGGCACATTCCCGGCAGCAAGTTTTTTTTGTTGTTTTTTTTTGGCCTGCCAAGTTGGCCTGCCAAGTGAGCCACTTGCTGCTGGAGCTGTTGATTAGTCGCTTGTAGCTGCTGTAACTGCTGCTGTACCTGCTGCTGGTCCATCTTTGGTGGAAGATGGCTTAGTCGGGGTCTTGGACAAAATGTTCTGTTTCCCTTCCCCAATACTCCCAACAAAGAGTCAGTCAAAGGCCTTCTCTTCTAATTTATTTACATAGATAAATATCCTGGCCACGTCTATCCACGGGCCTGCCAAGTCTCTGGAGATAACGAGAAAATTATAGATAAGGCCAGAATTACTCACGAATATATTCTTCCCTCCATTGATACAGTTTGCCCGCGCAAATTTATTGCTTTGTCCAGGACAAAAAACCAGGAAGTTCTGCCTCCTTTTTATAGTCTCTGCAGATGTCACTGCATGACCATCATTCTTTGGCTTTGTCCCAACGCTTCCTCTGCTGCGCGCGCCGGTCACGTCTGCGCAGTCTTGCATCACTCCAAAACTGTTCTTGGGGCGTTGCCAAATCAGAAGATGGCCCGGGTGAATCAGGCCTTGCCGGCCCCTCTCTTTGGGTGGGTGCCAGGGAGGGAGAGGGCCCAAGGGAAGCAGGGCTTGCCAGGTCTTCTCCGTCATTTTCTGAATGATCCGAGTCCAGGAGTCCAGGTCCAGGAACCTGGGTCACAATAGAATGTGTTCTGTCTCCTTCCCCACTTCAGACCCACAAGCTGGCCTTCAGCCAGCAGATTCACAGCTCTTATTAGTCCTGGCAGAGAAATCGCAACTGCCTGCCAAAGTTCAAACAAATGACTCACGTAGCAAGACTTTCAGCTCTTTTTGAAATGGTTCCACTAAACTTTTGCTTCCCTGGAGTGAGAGCAGTCCCAAAGCTCCTTATATATCCTGTGTGGTGGGGCAGTAGCCTTCCTTTTGATGACGCCGCCTCTCTAATCTTCTGAAGTGCGGGGTCAAGCCAAGATTGATTATTATTATCAGCTGGGTCTGAAGGTATAGCCTGGGGAAGGGAGGAATCAGGGGATGACGGCCTCATTATGTCTTCCGACTGGTCTGGTTCTGGCTCCTGGAGTCGAGCCAAAGGAATCGGTGCTCCTTAGGTAAGCCTTACCAGCCCTTCCCCCTCACTTTCGGAGTCACTTTTAGGCATGGGGCCAGGTTCGGGGGCTGGAGTCACAACAGAATGCTTCTGGTGAGGCAAAAAGGTGAAAATTGATAGTTTAGAGACAGCACAGGATTTTTTTGACCAATTGATGTGTAAGGAGGAAGATCAGAGTAGTAAAGAAGAAATGGAGAATGCAAGTCAAGAAGATCCACTGCAAAGCCAGGAAGCGAAAGGAGGAGCCCAGGAAGTAAAGAAGAAAAGGAAGGGAAAGAAATAGGAGGTTTTAAAACTAGAACCCAGATAGTTACAAGGTCCAGTAGATATTAACACACGGCTGATAGAGAATAAGATGGGAGATTTGAAATTATTATTGATGAATGTGAATGGATTAAATGTAGCGGCAAAAAGGAGACAAATATTCACAAAGTTAGTTAAGCAAAAAGCAGATATTGTGTGCCTCCAAGAGGTACATATCTGAAAGCAGGATGAAAAATATTTAAAGTATATTAAATTAGGGAAATTATATACAGCACTGGCGGAAAAGAAGAAGAAAGGAATGGTGGTTTACATCAAAGAAGGAATAATAGCCAATCAATTCTATGCAGACCTAACAGGAAGAACTTTGATGATAGAAATAAAAAAAGGAAAAATACCAATTTTGTTAGTAGTAATTTATGCGCCTAATAAAAATCAGGGAGAATATTATAAAAAATTGCACGAAAAAATCCAGCAGAGGAGATCCCTTGGAGAGGTCCAGGACAGTCTTTTTCAAAAACCCTCCAACTGAAAGTCTACAGGAAAGCTTTTGGAACGTTTTGAAACTTTTAAGGGTTTAAGCTTTTGAAACATTTTGAAATGTTTTGAAGTCTACAGGAAAACTTTTGGAACGTTTTGAAACTTTGTGAGGTTTGAACTTTAGAAAGTTTGGGCTTTTGAAACGTTTTGAAATGTTAAGTTTTAAAACATAGCTGGCAAATTAATTTGTAAAATACAAATGGTACACTAACCATGCCAAGCAAAAATTCAAACAGACCTGCCAAACACCCTCAAACAAAAGTTATCACTACAAATAATGAGCAAAACAATTCAAAAATATGCTATAAATGTAATGAATCAATAAAAGAAAATGAAGAATCCAAGATATGCCGACTATGCACCAATTATGCCCACCATTCCTGCCTGAAAATAAACAAATCAATAGACAATTTCCTTCAATCAGATCCTGCATTTGTCTATTTTTGTCCATCTTGTCTTCTTAAATTAGACTAACTAAATTCCATGTCTGATAGAGTCCATACCATAGAAACAACTATACAGTCACAACAATCTATCATTGACTCCATTCAAACAAGCTTAGAAAAAAGAATACTAGCATGTTTAGAACTACGTTTCACAAATCTTGGAAAAAAAATTACAACACAAAAAATGGCATTTCAAAAGATCAAAATCTTTTCCCAACCTAATCCACAACCCAAACTGCAAATATATGCCAATCAACCAAACAATGTAGCCATACTAATAAAAGATACCATCGAAAGAGAACAAAAACGTCAAAATGCTATATTTGGATTAGAAAATACCAGTGAATCAGATATCTAAAGTTCGTAACATCATTAAAAACTACAATTCATCCACCTTCTACCCTGAAGAAGTAACCGAAGTCTTCAGAGATGGACCCGAATACAAAAACAATGATGGCTCAGTGGCACCTAAATTCTGTAGAGTCATCTGCATTAATGAGACCAGCAAATGCAAGTTCATTCATGCTATTAATTCTATTGCCAGAAACAACCCCAACCTCAACAAACTTGGAGCAAGGACTGGTCTATCATTTCTGCAGCGAATTTGCTCTCGTGAACTTCGCACAGAACTCAAACGAAGGCAAAACCAACCTTTACATTGACTACTGTGCTGACTGCATTAAAAGGAAAACCTACAATCAATTGGCAAACATCCAACCCTCCATTACTCAAAACATCAAACCATCCATCGTACAAAACTACCAACCAATTGTCGTACAGAACTGTCAACCCGCCGTACAGAACCTTCAACCAACCATAGTTCAACAAAACAAACTTCAACCATCTATCGTACATAACTTCCAACCACCTGTCCTACATAACTTCCAACCACCCGTAGTTCAACCAATTAGCCTCCAACCATCAGTCGTTCAGAACCTCCAACCACCTGTCATTCAGAACCTCCAATCACCTGCTGTTCAAAACCTCCAACCAATTGTCATCCAAAACTAGGTACACACGCCCCTTATATCCTCTACACCACTGCAGATCTTAAATGCAAATTGATTAATGCAAGAAATATTTTAAACAAATTACCTAAATTTCTCCTCTTGTTAAATACTGGTACATTTGACATTATATTTGTTTGCAAAACATGGCTGAACTCATTCCTCCCTGACTCCATTTTTTTAATTCAAAAAGTTTTACAAAAAAAAATCCCCCCTTTCCCCCCAACCCCCCTCCCTTCACTAATCCCCTCCCCCCTCCCCCCTGACTTCCCGGAACAAGCACAAGTTATAGTTAAAAATAAAACAAATATATGCTAAGAAAATTTTTCCCCAAAACTATTATACCAATTTTCCCTCTCTAGCTCTGACTTCCTCCTAACATAACCAAAATCCTTCAAAAATTTTTTTACAATTAACAGTAATAAAATATATAAATCAATAGAACAAATTAATCCTAAAGTATTTAAAACCAGCTAAAGCATAAAAATCCAATCCAATTCAGAGAATATCTCCCTTATAGCTTCTATAACCATATATTTTTCCCCCAGGTCTTTCTTACATAAGATCTTTCAAGAATATTCTATTTAAAATTCAGTACAACACATTATAAAATTTCAATACAGAAAATTACAATATCTATTCAACTTTAGTCCTTCCTCGTCAAAATCCAGTATAAATTCAAATACCTAGTCTTTTATGATTGATATAAAACATATAATCAACCCATTTCTTCCAGATCTTCCTCACATATTGTCTTTCAGGGACACTACTATTTTTGTCTCTTAATATTTCAAAACAACCTTGTTTCAAGGATAATACTTTTGTCTCTTGCCATTTTTTTTGATGCATTAATCTCTGTCTTTCCTTCATTACTCCTTTTGAAAAGTCAGTCACCATATTTCCTAGTAGTTCCTTATGTCCAAGAATAGGGCCTCTGTGGCTCAGACTGGTAAGACAGTCTGTTATTAACACAGCTGCCTGCAATTACTGCAGGTTCTAGTCCCACCAGGCCCAAGGTTGACTCAGCCTTCCATCCTTTATAAGGTAGGTAAAATGAGGACCCAGATTGTTGGGGGCAATAAATTGACTTTGTATATAAATATACAAATAGGATGAAGACTATTGCTTAACACAGTGTAAGCCGCCCTGAGTCTTCGGAGAAGGGCGGGATATAAATGCAAATAAAATAAAAATAAAATAAATAAAGAATCCACAAATTACTGCCGTATATTCCATCAGTCCAAAAAGAGAACTCTTGGAAAGCATAAACCCTGTGAGTTTTTTCGGTTTGGGAGACAGCCTCCTGTAGCACAAATTCAGGCATTTCATCCAAACTATTTAAAGGAAACTTCTTTACATCAACTTGTTTATTCACGATCATATCTTCATATTTATCCACTTTTGTTTGTATCTCCTCCATTCCATTTTCCAAGTCCTGATTACACTGGTTAATTTCCTCCAAGCTCTCATCCAAAACGTCCCCATTTTTTATCAATTCGTATTTTTGAATAATTAAATACATTCTTTCTGTGTAATCCTGTATAAAGTCACAAATCCATTCTTCTGAAAGAACCTTCATGGCAAAGTTCTTGCTGAAAATCCCCTTATGAAATACTTAAACAACGTAATATAATCCAACAATCCACAGTCCAACACAATAAGATAAAATCTCCATTCAGTTTCGATTTCGCGGCAAGACTCCTTTCCTTTCCCTTTCCTTTATCGCTCTACTTTCAGTTGCTCTCAAACGCCATTTTAAACAGTTAAGGGAAGAAAAAAATTTTTTTTCTCTTTTTAAAGAAGGTGGAAGTCAGAAAATCAAAAATACTTGCAAACCAATAATTGTTCACTCATGCTTCTTCCGTCTGCTCATAGAAATCCACAAAAAGAAATCAATTGTTAACAGAAGTGGACACCTTCCTCTTTTCCTGCTTTTGCAGGAGCGCGCTGAATACTGGAGATTAAAGGAGGATTCAATGGGATTTGACCTTTCGGGACTTTGCATAACAAAAACAAAGCCCCTAGGGGAATCTACCACTCTCCCCCCTGCTCTTTCTCTCTCTTTCAACCAGAGAGGGAAATTGAAGCCGGGAACAGCTGTTCGTTGCTGTTTTCACCAGCTTTTACCATATTCAGTGCGGAGTGCCATAAATTAGCACCCAGCGAGAAAGGTGGCGCCAAGCGGAAGTCCCCTGACTCCATTATTTCAGACAGAGAATATCAGATTTTCGGTCAGATCACGAAAACCGCAGAGGAGGTGGAGTGGCCATCTTTTACAAAAGGTCACTGAATCTAAAAAACATTCAAGTTGCACATAAAATCGCTCTTCCCAAACTATTGTATGCGAACTGTCCCTTAGCATCACACTTCACTTCTTGCTATGCTACAGAGCACCTGACTATGACATCACACATGTAAACATGTTAACCACACTACTAACATGGGCCACCTCTTGCCCATATCCTCTCATCTTTCTGGGAGACCTCAACCTACCTCTTATTAACTGGATAACAAATGAATATACAACTGAACCCATCCATACCACCCTGTACAATGCTGTTACAAATCTAGGTCTTGATCAACTAGTGACTAACAATACAAGAATCAACAACTGCCTTGACCTCATCTTCTGCAACAATGTAAACTCAATTTATGGACTACAAATAAAAGAACCCTTTTCTAACAGCGACCACAGTATGATAGACTTTTGTCTCAACATTTGCCCTTACAAAAATCTTCATAATAATGGTATACCAAACTACAATTTCAAAAAAGCCAACTATGACCTTATAAACACCGACCTCTCACCTCTTGACTGGCAAAATCTATTGTCATCCTGTATCACTGCTGAAGACCACTACAGTGTTTTCTTATCTGAAATCAATAGAGTCGTTAAACTATATATACCACAAACCAAAACCATAATATATATATAAAAAACAAATTACCCGTATTAATAAAAAAGCTCCAATCAAAAAAAAAATCCTCTGGCGAAGAAACAAAACTGGCTATGTAGCCATCTTCAGAAACTGCTACAAAAATATATGCAACCAAATAAAAATTGAAAGCACCAATTACCACAGAAGAAGACCTTCTGCACACAAAATCCAATCGTGCTTTTTATAATTTTGTGAACAACAAACTTAAAGACTCGAGATCCATCCCACCACTAAAAGGTTCTAACGGCAAAGAATATAATGATGAAACAGTTAAAGCAAACCACACATTCTTTGGCTCAGTTTTTGTTAATAGTAATGGCTCATACACAACATTCCCCAGGTACTCATTGTACGAACAATGAGAACAATGAGTACAATGACCTAACACAAATAGATTTCACAGAAGATAATGTCGAAAAGGGCCTTCACAAACTGAAACCATCTCTATCCATTGGACCTGATGGACTATGTGCATACTTCTTAAAAAAGCTTTCCACTAATATAGCAGAACTCCTAAGTATAATCTTTGAAAAAACTTTCATGACCAGCTCCCTTCCCAAACTTTGGTCACTAGCCACGGTCATTCCTGTCTTCAAAAAAGGAGACCCCAGCCTAGTTGAAAATTACAGACCAATATCTTTATGCTGCATCACCTGCAAAGTAATGGAATCAATCATCAACCAATCCATCACCCTCCATCTAGAAACAAACAACCTACTCTCCAATAAACAATTTGGTTTCAGAAAAAAATTATCCTGTAATTTACAACTTCTTCACTGCAAAAACATATGGACCACAAATCTTGATCGAGGCAAAGCAATAGATGCAATTTACATAGACTTCTGTAAAGCTTTTGACTCTGGTACATGACAAACTTCGCCTAAAACTAAAATCCTACAGCATCTCCAGATCCCTCCACAACTGGATAACAGCGTTCCTGTCAAACAGACAACAAGTGGTCAAAATAGGCAATGCCCTATCAAATCCAGTTCCTGTCAATAGCGGCATTCCCCAAGACAATGTTCTTGGACCAACACTCTTCATATTATACATTGACGATCTCCGTGACCATATCTCAAGTAATTGTGTTCTCTTTGCTGACGATGTTAAACTATTCAACACTACCAACAATACAGCTACCCTTCAAAAAGACCTTGACTTTGTGTCGGAATGGTCAAAAACTTGGCAACTTCAAATCTCAACCAGCAAATGCTCTGTCTTACACATTGGAAAAAAGAATCTGAACACTAAATACAAGCTTGATGGTCATTACCTTGTAGATGACCCCCACCCCATTAAAGACCTTAGAGTTGCAACTACATTGCAACTTAACACTAGACAAGGTAACGATCAACAATCTACTAAAATATAAAATACACAATTTGTCAAGGTTCCAGAAAAACCTCTTCTGCATAAAAAAAACTCAGAAGCCATTGTCTTTCAGAGTTCTTTACTAGCATAAGGAAACTGGCACACGATGAGTGAAATTCCAAAACTGAACTTCCGGATTCTTTTCCCAGTTTTACAAACCCCAAGAGTCCCACCCCCCTAACCCCTTTGCTGGTCACATGGTCCCACATTCTTCCAGTTCATTCGAATATCTTCTCGCCACTCCTCCTGCAGATGTGAACACCATCCGACCTTGACTGCTTGAAGAATGTTACCATACCCCTCAACTCCCCTTCTTCCCCTCGGGGGAAAAATGTGGCAGCGTCTGGAACCCTAAAGCCTAGTATGGTTTCCAGGCCTGACACAATTAGCAGTGAAGATTGGTGAGCAGAGGCTGACATTCGGCCCTCCTGCAACAAGAACGTTAGTCCTAGGAAAGAATAAAAGATAAGGTTTATCAGGATATTTTTTATAAAATTGAGCTAATTTGTCAGAAGTGCGAACATCTTCCTTGTTCAGCTTGGGATAAAGGGAAGTGCTTCCAAGCTACAAGAGATTGGATTTTATTTCTATGCTTTCTAGAATCTAAAATCTCTTTTATTTCAAAATGTTGTTCCCCTTCTATGAGAATTGGCACGGGGGGATGTAGGCATGGCTCGAATTGGGGATGTGTGCTCCGGTTTCAGTAAACTAATATGGAAAACAGGGTGAATTCTTCCTAATGTTTTTGGCAGTTCCAGTTGTACAGTCACAGGATTGATAATTTTCACTATGGGGAAAGGTCCAACATACTTCAGTCCAAGTTTTTTAGATTTTTGAGTTGTCTGCTAATATTCGGTGGAGAGATAAACTTTATCCCCTACTAGGTACTTCTTTTCAGGAGCCCTTTTTTTATCAGCTTGTTTTTTGTGCGAACGATGTGTGTCATCAATAGCTTTCTGAGTTACTTTCCAGGTACTTTGTATTTGCTTTATCCATTCAGCTAGTGATGGAATAGAAGGCCTCTCTTTGGGAAGTTCTGGGATAGGGACAAAATCCTGACCTGAAGCCACTTTGAATAGGGTGAACCCAGTACTGCTATGCATAGAATTGTTGTAAGCTACTTCTGCAAAAGGTAGTAGTTCCATCCAATTATCTTGTTGATAATTAATGTAACATCTTAGATATTGTTCCAGTACCGAGTTTGAGCATTCACAACCCCCATTAGTTTGAGGATGGTGGGCCGAGCTTAATCCCTGGGCGGAGCCTATAGCCGCAAAAACTCTTTCCAAAATTGGGACGTGAATTGCACCCCCCGGTCTGAGATTATGCATTCTGGAACTCCATGTAGTCTGTAGATTTGTTGCACAAATAGCCTTGCCAAGTTTTTGAAGAAGGTATTTTAGAACAAGGGATGAAGTGTACTTATTTGGAGAACAGGTCTGTAACTACCCAGATCACTGTATTACCAGCACTTTCAGGTAACTCCACTATGAAATCCATGGATATTTCTTTCCATGGGGCTCCTGGCTGGGCTACCATTTGAAGCAACCCAGGAGGCTTCCCTGGTGGTCTCTTTGCTGCTGCACAGACAACTTTTTATATAAGATTCAATGTCCTTTTTAAGTCCTGGCCACCAGAATTGTCTTTTCAAGAGATGTAATGTTTTCACGAACCTAAAATGCCCCGCCATTTTAGCATCGTGGCAACACTGAAGTATGGTCTCTCTTAGAGATGCAGGGACATATATTTTTGCCCCCACCCAAGCCAGTCCATCGCGAAGAGTGCTCTCATGTGAATGGGCGAAGAACCAGTCGTCCTTGTTTAAGGCTTCCTTGAGCAACTTGGTGAGATCTTCTGGTAGCGCCGCATCGGTATGTGCTTGGGTTTGTGCTTAGCTACGGGTATTTGCCGGGGCAGCTAGTTGTTGAACTGGGAGTATAGGGCGTGCTACTTCCTTGCGAGTACTGTTATACTGAGGCAGATGGGAAAGGGCGTCCGTCAGGAAGTTCTTTCCCCCAGGAATGTATTGCAAGGAAAAATTAAAATGGTTAAAGTATTGGGCCCACCGAGCTTGTTTTGGCGATAGCTTTCTGGGAGTTTTCAGGCCATCTTTTTATGATCAGTCCACCCTTCGAAAGGGTGCTTGGCCCCCTCTAAGAATTGTGTCCATGTTCGGAGAGTCCAGTGCACTGCAAAAGCTTCTTTCTCCCAGATGGCCCATCTCTGCTCTGTTTCAGTGAGCTTACGAGATGTGTATGCGCACAGTTGACGCTCACCTTTAATATTGTTTTGGAGTAAAACCGCTCCGATTGCTACGTCACTAGCATCTGCTTGAGTCACAAATGGGGACTCCATGTCAGGGTGCTTGAGGACCGGCTTGGTGGCAAACAATCGCTTCAACTTTTCAAAAGCGGCCTGCCACTCCATTGACCACTTCAGTGGTAAGGAAGGTTTGGGCTTAATATTCCCTTTTGTTTTGAGGAGATTGGTGATTGGCAGGGCAATGTCAGCAAACGAGGGAATGAACTGGCGATAGAAGTTAGCAAAACCCAGGAAACTTTGTAACTGTTTGCGGGTGCGAGGGGGTGCCCAATCTAGTACTGTCTGTACTTTTGTAGGGTCCATCTCCAAACCATCAGAGGAAATACGGTATCCCAGATAATCGATTTTGTTTGATGAAATTCACACTTAGACAATTTTGCATAAAGTTCTGCAGCCAGTAATTTTTTAAGTACTGCTCTTACTAGCTTCACATGCTCCTCTATGGTCTCTGTGTAGATAAGTAAGTCATCAAGATAAACAAGAACCCCTTTAAACAAATGTTCATGGAGCACTTCATTTATTAGCTGCATGAAAACTGCTGGTGCCCCTTGCAACCCAAATGGTAGAGTTCAGAATTGGAAGCAACCAAGGGGACAATTGAATGCCATTTTCCATTCATCCCCTTCTTTTATGCGCACCCTGTAATACGCTTTCCGTAAGTCCAGTTTGGTGAAGAACTTTCCTTTGGCCAAGTGGGTGAGGCATGGGGTAAACATTCTCCACGCACACGCAGTTGAGGTTTCTATAGTTGACAATTAAGCGATAAGAGCCAACTTTCTTTTTCTGGAACATGACTGGGACTGCAACCCGAGGCCTAGCCGGTTGAATGAATCCTCGTTCCAAATCTTTATCTATAAAGTTCTGCAATTCTCCCAATTTCTTCTGGGTCATGGGGTAAGATTTTGGTTTCGGGAGTTTCACCCCTGGAAGGATGTCTATTGCACAGTCTGTAGGCCAATGGGGAGGTAGCACGTCAGAGGCCTTCTCACTAAAAACCTCTCATAGGTCCCAGTACTCTAGGAATTTTTTCCTCCCCCTCCAGCTGTTCAAACATCAAGCCTAGTATCTCAGCGGGTTCGGGGTCAGGGGGTTTTAAGGTTATCTTGTCCTTCTTTTGCGCCCTTGTGCGGAGTTGCAACACCTCCGTTCTCCAGTTTATTCTCGGGTTCCATTTCCGGAGCCACAAAAGACCCAGTATGAGTGGTTGGTCCATCCCTGGGGCACTATAAAGTTCAGGGTCTCACGATGGTCTCCTATTGTCATCTCTATTGGTTCCGTTACAAAATGGGCTGGCCCTCCCCCTGCCACTGAGCCATCTAATTGACAGAAGGCTATGGGCCTACTTAAAGTTTTTAATTTTAGTTCCATCTTGTCTACCATCTCAGGGCTGATGATACATCGGGTACACCCAGAGTCTAGGAGGGCTACCATTTCCCCTTTGTTTCCTGAGGATGGAATATGCAGTTTAACCGGGATTGTCAAGGGCCCCCGTTTCGAATCACCAGAAGGTCTTCATCAGATTCGGAAATTGCTTCGGTCTCATCGGAAGTGGTAGGAGTCCCAAGCTCCTCCTCAGTGGGAGTGGCCTTCTTGACGACGTCCACTCCACTTTTCGCAGGCTCTCGTGCCTTGGTTGCTGGTTTCACTGCTCCTTTTCCACCACTAGGGGTCGTCTTTGGTATCAGTTTCACACAGCAGTCGGCCGCTCGGTGGCCTTCCTTTCCACATCTGAAGCATGCAGTGGATCTCTGCCTCCCACATTTCAGACATTAACACAATTGAACGTGTCCAGAAATATTTTACAAGAAGAGTTCTCCACTCCTCTGATTACAACAAAATACCTTATACAACCAGACTTGAAATCCTGGGTTTAGAAAATTTAGAACTCCACCGCCTTCGACATGACCTGAGTTTAACTCATAGAATCATCTGTACAACATCTTTCCAGTTGAAAACTACTTCAGCTTTAATCACAACAATATACAAGCACACAATAGATTTAAGCTTAATGTGAACCGCTCCAATCTCAATTGCAGAAAATATGACTTCAGCAACAGAGTTGTTAATGCCTGGAATGCACTACCAGACTCTGTGGTCTCTTCCCAAAAACCCCAAAGCTTTAACCAAAAACTATCTACCATTGACCTCACCCCATTCCTAAGAGGTCTGTAAGGGGCATGCATAAGAGCACCAACGTGCATACCGTTCCTGTCCTAATGTTCCCTTTGATAGTATCCAATTTCATATAGTAATTACATACTTATGATTATATATATGCTTTATATAGTATAGTTATTTCATGCTTATACTTATATATACTGTTGTGACAAATAAAATAAAAATAAAAAAATAATTGCGACATGCTATAGGAATATATGTTTTGTAGGCGATTACAATGGGATAGTCGACATGAAAAAAAATTGTACTAGCAATAAAAATATAAGAAAAACAGAAACATATTACCCAAACCCTTTTTTAGAATGATAGACAAATTAAATCTGATTGATATGTGGAGAACCCTTCACCCAAAAGAAAATAAATTTACATTTTACTCTAATCCCCATGCATCTTGGTCCAGAATCTACATGATCTGGATGAATATGGAATTAGGCATAGAAATAGAAAAAATTGAAATTTCCCCAAACACCTGGGGAGATCATAATTCCCTTGAGAGAATTTGGAAAGGCCAAAAGAAAAAAAAGTAATAGATGGATGCTAAACCCCCAAATTTTAAAAGGGGCATTGGTGCTTACCTGACACTTACTTTGTCGTTGAATGGAGACAGCAGCCAGAATGAGTTGTACTCCGCCGTTCAGATTGGTGAACTGAGTCTGAGAAAGTTGATAGGTCCCGCCTCTGTTGCCAGGGGATCCAGCTTTTGGTGAAGACAAAGAAGCAGACTTGACATGTTGAGAAAAAAAGGAAGTAGGAGAAAGGTAAGTAGACAGACCAGACAAAAGAAGGGTGGGGCTGGCTGCTGTCTCCAATCAATGAGAAGGTGTGTGTCAGGTAAGCACCAACGCCCCTTCTCTGTATTGATGGAGACAGCAGCCAGAATGGGACATACCAAAGCCCCCATGTCCCAACTATGGGTGGGTCCCTGGCTGGTCTGATAGCCCCCCTCCGATAATAACTTGCTACAGGACCCTACGACCAAAGGCCGCTTCCGAAGAAGCAAACTTGTCCCGTTTGGAGTACTTGACAAAGGACAAAGGATTAGTCCAAGTAGCCGCCCTGCAGATCTCCTGCAATGATGCCTGCATTGCCCAGGCTGCCGAAGTCGCCACACTATGGGTCGAATGAGCTGTCATACAGTTGGGCCTTGGATGGGATTGTAAATCATAGGCCTTAGTGATTGTCTGCCATATCTACCTGCCAATGATTGAGGAGGTCACCTTGGAACCTAAGGAGAGGGGAATAAAGGAGACAAACAATGCTCCATCCTGTGTATGTCAGCAGTCCATTTCAGATAGATACGCAGAGCCCGGCGGACATCTAGAGTGCCAACGACGGTCAGATGGGTGCGCCAGATGTGGGCAGAAATCAGGTAATACAACTTCTTGCATTTTGTGAAAGGAAATATTTTTTTTTTAAAGTTTTATTTTCATTTTCCAACAACCTATTCAATATACAGTCTCTTATTCAACATTAGTCATTAAATTTTCATTTGTTACTTATTCGGACCTGCCCAGCTACCACTTCCTTCTTAACAAACCTTTCCTCCTCCCTTCTCTACTTTCTTCTACTTTCTTCATCCTTCCTCTCCTTCACTTTTCTACGTCCTCTCCTCTTTCCCTACTCTTCTCTTCCACCCTTTCTAACCCTCTCTCTTTCCCCTTTCTTCTTCCTCTCCTTTCCCCCTTTTCTACCTCTCTCTTCCCTACCTACTTTCTTCCTTCACTCCCTCCTCTCCCTCTTCATTCCCTTCTGAAATGGCAGCTGAGCAGCCCCGCTTTCATTTCAAATTATATCTATTTCTTAATTACATATCTTCAATCATTCCTTTACATTGATCCTTCATCTCCCCCCTCTCCCCCCTTCCCCCCCTCCCCCCTCCCACCCCCCGAGACTTCCCAGAACAGAGTACAGGGTATAAAATTAACAATCATAAATTAAAATACAACATAAGGGGAGTTAAGGTCTTAGAGAGAGGAGTGACTATGGATGTGAAAGGAAATATTAAGCTAGGTACAAATGACGGATCAAGACGTAGGATTACACAGTCTGCATGAAATACGCAAAGATCGCTCTGGAGAGAGAGAGATGCCAGTTCTGAAATTCTCCGAGCGGACGTGATCGCGACCAGGAAGGCAACTTTGCAAGACAATAAGCATAAACTGACCTCCCACAATGGCTCATAAGGCCCTGTGAGTGAATTTAAGACAGTGGAAAGGTCCCAGGTGGAATATCGATGTATTACAGGAGGACACAGGTTAGTGGCCCCTCTCAAAAATCGCTGAATGACCAGCTCCTGTGATAAGGAAGGGGAATGTCTTGCAGGCAAAACAGCTAGCATTGCCACCTGCCTCTGTAGAGTATTAGGTTGTAGACCCCTTTCTAAACTGTCCTGCAAGAAATCCAGGACGTGCGACACCGAAGCCTGCAGATGCAGGATTCCAATCCGGTTGCTCCAAGAGCAAAAGGCCCACCAAGTGGCAGAATAAATCCGTTGAGTGGAAGGTCTATGAGAAGTCTGAATGGTCCGGCTGGCTCTTAGTGAGATGTTATCCCATCTCAAGGTGCGCTGCTCAACCGCCAGGCGGTCAGTTGAATCCAGTGGGGATCTGGGTGGACCACTGCCCTCTGGCTGAGAGAATCAATGGTCAGAGGTATCTGCCAGGGTGGAGCCACTGACAGAGACACAAGATCTGCGAACCAAGACCTCTGTGGCCAGGAGGATGACCTCCACCTGCTTGTCCACAACCTTGTGCACAACCTTCGCCAGAAGAGGAATGGGGGGAAAGGTGTAGAGAAGACTCTTCAGCCAGGGGCTGTGGATAGCATCGATGCCCTCTGCTCGAGGAGAGGGAAACCGCGTGTAAAAGCGAGAAAGTTGAGCGTTTGACTGGGTTGCAAACAGGTCCACTGCTGGAAGACCAAAGCATGTTGTCAGGGCCTGGAAGAGTGCTGGATTTAGGTGCCACTCCGAGGTTGACCATTTGGTGACTTAACCAGTCCATCTGCACATTAGCAGTCCCAGAGATATGTTCCGCTGCTAACGATTGAAGATGGCACTCCACCCAAAGACCCAATTTCATGGCCTCCTGCATCAAGGCTTGGGATCTGGTACCCCCTTGGTGATTTATGTGCACCTTTGTGGCAATGTTGTCTGTGCGCACTAGGACATTCTCGCCCAAGACTGCTCCCTGAAAGCGATGAAGGGCCAGGTAAACTGCTCGAAGCTCCAGCCAATTGATATTGTGTCACAGAACTTGGGCAGTCCACGTGCCCTGAGCATGAGCTCCCCAGCCAGAGAGCCTGGCATCTGTCATTACCACCAATCATTGAGGAGCGTGGAACAGAGCACCTTTGGCAAGTGCCGGCGACCACCACTAGGTGAGCGACCTGAGGACGTCCTGGGGAACATGGACCTTGGCTGATGATGACCCTCTGTCTGCCTTCTGGAATGGCAAAAGAAACCATTGAAGGTCCCTAGCATGCAGTCGGGCCCAAGGGTGATGGAAATGGCTGAAATAATTTTCCATAGGAGTTGAGAGAGTAGGAAAAGGAAGACTTTACGCTCCCGTTGCACCCTGCAGACAAGTTCTCGTAAACTATCCTGACGCTCCTGGGATAAATACACTCTGCCTTCAACCAAGTCAATCACCGCCCCTAAATGAAGGATACGAGTGACTGGAATCAATTGACTCTTCTCTCTATTGACAGTGAACCCATGATCTGCCAGACATTGCAGGGTTGCCTGTAAATCCCGAAGAGCCTCCTGTACTGAGGTTGACAAAATGAGAAAGTCATCCAGATAACACTGGAGATGAATTGCGTGGGACCGAAGAGAGGCTGCTGATGAAGCCAGAATTTTAGTAAAACACCTCAGGCCGAGGACAGCCCAAAAGGCAAGGCCGTATACTGGTAATGCACCCCTGCATAGAAAAACCGCAAAAACTGCCTATAAGTGGGGAGAATTAGGACGTGTAAATATGCCTCAGTAATATCTATTGAAGTGAGGAAGTTGCCCTTACTGACACCATCCAAAATAGATTGTAAAGACTGCATTTTGAACTTCCTATAGACAGTGCATTAGTTCAAACGTTTAAGGTCGAGAATAGGTCACCCCCGCCCCAAGGATTTTGGAACAAGAAATAGAAGGGAATAAAACCCTAGCCCGTGTTGATCCTCTGGCACCTCCTGAAGAGCATTTATGTGTAGAAGGTGTTGTATCGCAGCAGACCTCTTATTTGTGTCACAAGACACCGGGCAGCAAATGAGAAATTGTGGGGGTAGAGAAATTCCAGGGATAGACCAGATCTTACCATATCCCGACCCAGCAGTCAGATGTAGTTTCGTCCCAATGGTCGGCATAAAGAGCCAATCTGCCAACAATGGGAGAGCTACCGTGGCAGTTAACGGCAGCGTTGGACAGAACGGCTTCCTCCCCCTCGAAAGGGCCATTTACTCATATACGTTCTACCGCGGAACGACCTATCCTGTGAACCCCGTTGCCTGGAACCATACGACCCCTGGAAACAGGAAGGACCGCCCCCCAGTCTGACTCCTGAATGGAAGGGCGATGGAAAAAAGGAAGGAACCGGGACTCCCCTCGATGCTGGGCTGTAGGCATAATCTTTCTTTTATCCTTAGTCTCGATGAGCAGTGGCTCCAGACCATCACCAATCAACTTGTCCCCACCAAAGGGTGTAGATGTAAGGCACCACTTATGGCGGGCATCTGCCTGCCAATTACGTAACAGAAGCATGCGGTGTGCCGCAACAGCAGAAGACATCGCCCGAGAGGCAAATCTGGCGGAATGCAAGGTGGCATCCGCCAAAAATTGTACAGCTGCCATGACCTTGTTGAGGTCCTGTTGAGGACATGACCTTGTTGAGGTCCAGAGAAGTCCAACTCATGATGCTCAATCTCCTCCAACACAGAAAGCTCGGTGACAAGGGAATAATCAGGCGAAGCTGGTTCATCATAGGAGCGCAAATCCTCCTCCTCCTGGTCAAGGCAGTGGCTGAAAATTGCAGAACGATCTGAGGCTGCTCTGGAGGTATGGTGAAGGCCCGTTTGAATACCTTGTTGGATGACATGGGCAATAATAGCCTGTAGCTTGGCTGGGAAAGGAGCACTGATACCTCCAGACTGGTTAGTGCCAGGAGGTACTGGAACATGAACTTGCGGTGTGGCCACTGGTTCCACTAGACTGTCATCCCAAGCTGCCTGCCCAAAAGGCAAGCTTGGAGCACCCCAGAGATTAGCCGTAGAGATAGACAAGGGGTCAGCCTGCAATGAGATCTGATCTATAGAGATGGTGCTGGGTGAGGCCGCCTAAGCATGACCCTGCGTAGTGGAACGAACGTGAGTAGAGGACTTGACCACTGCCTTGTCATATCTTACGCAGGGCCGCTTCTCATGCCTGCTGGGTGCCTTAGAGCTGGACCTATGTGTGCACACTGGAGCAGCAGGAGCGACATCCCGTTCATGGTCTGCTGACACCTGGGAGGAGCCACACTGTGGGCCAGAGGTCTCATCCCTACAAGGAG
The DNA here is from genome assembly GCF_028640845.1 of Ahaetulla prasina. NCBI lineage: Eukaryota > Metazoa > Chordata > Lepidosauria > Squamata > Colubridae > Ahaetulla > Ahaetulla prasina. The sequence continues at coordinate 78,812,596 of NC_080542.1, read as the reverse complement.
AGTTGGAGTCATTGGCCCTTCAGGACTTGCCCAAAGCCTTGGGCATGTTGGTCACTGAGCCTCACTGAGATCTGAAGTCTAAACAATAGCAAGGCAATGAGCCTTGTCAGCAATTGTCAGTAGGCTGTAATACAATAAATGATCAACAGTGACAGTTGCAGAGGCGTAGGCAGAGGAAATAAATTCCAAGCGCAGAGGAAATAAATTCCAAGCTCAAACAGGATGGAGCTCAGTGCTCCTATTAGCAGGCAGCAGGCACAATGAAGGCAAACAATTTGCAATAACAGCAGGATATCAGGGAGACTTAAAACTCCAGTGGTGTTCAGATGAGCAGTAAGCAGTCTCCGCAATATGCCTTGCTAGCCTGCAACTTGGTTGGAGCTCGGGGCTCCTGTCAAAATGGCTCAGCTGCAGCCTTCAAGAGAAAAAACGGCACAAAAAAAGTGACGGTCGTTTAAAATGGCAGCCGCAGCAAGCAACGGGGCGTGAAGCTCCCAGTTAGAAAGTGCCAGCTCTGCTGGTTAATCCTGGCTGAAATCGGTCTCGAAGGAATGAGGGAAGCGGCCGCGGTCAGGAAATCAAACCCAGAGGTCTGAAAGGAAGTGCAAAAGCTCTGCGAAGGACCGCCAGGCTAAAGCTGCTTTTGCCGCTCAAACTGCTCTTTTCAAAACACTGTCAAAAAAAACCCAAAGGCTTGACCGACTTCCCTGAGGCTGCGGGAGCACGAAATTCCACTTGCCCAACCGCGGTAGCCTTTGGGAGTGCTAGACTCCACTAATCAGTCCCAGACAGCTTTTAAAAGGGAATAAGCAAAAAAACTCTGAAAAACAAAATGACAGTCCCAGGCAACTGCGAGGCCCCAGCCCAGGCAAAGCCGAAGCTCCAACCTGTAGGGACTTTCATAACAAAGTCCAATATACAACTCACAAGTCTAAGCAGAGTAATCCAAACAACAATCCAAGTTCAAAACCAGAAGACAAATGTAGGAAATAGCAATCCGAATGAGGAGCAACTCTTTTTTTTTTTTTATTCAAAAAGTTTTACAAAATTTTTTCCCCCCTTTCCCCCCCTCCTCCCCCCTCCCTTCGCAACCCCCCTCCCCCCCCGACTTCCCGGAACGAGCACAAGGTATAGTTAAAAATAAAACAAACATATGCTAAAAAAATTTCGTCCCAACTTAATTATACCCCTACAATCATCAATTCCTAACTTCCCCCGACAGCAATCAAAAATAATACATCATAATCAAAAGGAAGTGCAGGACCTATTTCACAGACAAAAGCCAGGAAAAGCTCCAGGCCCAGACAAGATAACTCCTTCTTGCTTAAAAGTCTGTGCTGACCAATTGGCCCCCATCTTCACCCATATTTTCAATAAATCACTAGAGATGTGCTATGTTCCTTCTTGCTTCAAACGCTCTACCATCATCCCAGTGCCGAAGAAGCCCACCATCAAGGAACTGAATGACTACAGACCAGTTGCTCTAACATCTGTAGTCATGAAAACCTTTGAAAGGCTAGTGCTTTCCTACCTGAAAACCATCACGAATCCACTCTTAGACCCCTTGCAATTTGCATACCGAGCAAATAGATCAACAGATGATGCTGTTAATATGGCTCTGCACTACATCCTACAACATCTTGAGTCTCCAAAGACCTATGCAAGGGTCCTTTTTGTAGACTTTAGTTCAGCATTCAATACCATCATTCCAGACATTCTTCTAACTAAGCTAAACCAGCTACAGGTACCGGAACAGACTTGTAAGTGGATCACAAGCTTCCTAACAAACAGGAAGCAGCAGGTGAAGCTAAGCAAGATCACATCAAATACCTGTACAATTAGCACAGGGCCCCCCCAAGGCTGTGTGCTCTCCCACTTCTCTCTCTCTGTATACCAGTGACTGCATCTCCAATGATCCATTTGTTAAGCTACTGAAGTTCGCAGATGACACAACAGTGATTGGTCTCATTCGAGACAATGACGAATCTGCATATAGACGAGAGGTCGAACGACTAGCCTTGTGGTGCAACCAAAACAATCTGGAACTGAACACACTCAAAACCGTAGAAATGGTGGTAGACTTTAGGAAAACCCTTCCATACTTCCACCTCTCACAATACTTGACAACACAGTATCAACAGTAGAAACCTTCAAATTTCTGGGTTCTATCATATCGCAAGATCTCAAATGGACAGCTAACATCAAAACATCATTAAAAAGGACAACAAAGAATGTTCTTTCTGCCAACTCAGTAAGCTCAAACTGCCCAAGGAGCTGCTGATCCAATTCTACAGAGGAATTATTGAGTCTGTCATTTGCACCTCTATAACTGTCTGGTTCGGTTCTGCAACCCAACAAGAAAAACACAGACTTCAGAGGATAATTAGAACTGCAGAAAAATAATTGCTACCAACTTGCCTTCCATTGAGGACCTGTATACTGCACGAATCAAGAAGAGGGCCGTGAAAATATTTGCAGATCCTCGCATCCTGGACATAAACTGTTTCAACTCCTACCCTCAAACGACGCTATAGAGCACTGCACACCAGAACAACTAGACACAAGAACAGTTTTTTCCCGAAGGCCATCACTCTGCTAAACAAATAATTCCCTCAACACTGTCAGACTATTTACTGAATCTGCACTACTATTAATCGTTTCATAGTTCCCATCACCAATCTCTTTCCACTTATGACTGTATGACTATAACTTGTTGCTGGCAATCTTTATGATTTATATTGATATATTGATCATCAATTGTGTTGTAAATGTTGTACCTTGATGAACGTATCTTTTCTTTTATGTACACTGAGAGCATATGCACCAAGACAAATTCCTTGTGTGTCCAATCACACTTGGCCAATAAATTCTATTCTATTCTATTCAAAAACAGTCTGATAACTCTTAGTCTGATATCTACGTTGAATATAGTCAATCCATTTTTTCCATTCCTTTAAGTATCTTTCTTGCGTATTGTCTTTCAAAAAGGCTGATATCTTCGCCATCTCAGCCAAATTGGCAACTTTCAATATCCATTCTTCTATTGTTGGTACTTCTTTTTTCTTCCAATATTGTCCTATTAGTAATCTTGCTGCAGTTATTAGATTTAAAATCAATTTAGTCTCAATTACTGTACAATCCGTAATAATTCCCAACAAGAAAAATTGCGGCAGGAACTTTATCTTCTTTTTCAAAACATTTTGTAAAATCCACCAAATTTTTATCCAAAAGGCCTTTATGTCCTTACAAGTCCACCAAATGTGAAAATATGTAGCGTCATCACAATTACATCTCCAACATTTTGCTTGCATATCTGGATACATACACGATAATTTTTTAGGATCTAGATGCCATCTATAAAACATTTTATAAAAATTTTCCCTCAGATTCTGTGCCTGTGTGAATTTAACATTTCTAACCCAAATTTTTCCCCACGTTTCCAATAATATTGGCTCCTGAAAATTTTGTGCCCACTTTATCATACAGTCCTTTACCAAGTCCCTTTCAGAATCTATTTCAAGTAACACATTATACAATCTCTTTATATGCTCCTGAGACTGATTTCTAATTTGCTTTACCAAATTTCCCTCGTTCTGCTCTATACCAATTTTCTGATCTCCCTTCCATCTAGCACGTTTTTGCTCATATTGAAACCAAGTATAATTTTTCCCTTCCTCTCTTAATACTTGCAGAGATTTTAACTGCAAATTACCTCTTTCAGTATACAAAAGATCTTTATATGTAATCATTTCCTGATTCTGTTCTATGTTTATATTTTCTATTGTATGTCTAGGACTTGCCCATATAGGAACCTTATAATTTAGTTTATAAGAGTATTTTTTCCAAACACGCAGAAGGGCATTTCTTAGCACATGATTTTTAAAGGCCTTATCCACTTTTTTGTCATAAATTAAATATGCATGCCATCCATATAACAAATCATAACCTTCTATATTCAAAATTCTGTCCTCTGTTAAGTTAAACCAATCACTTATTGCAGAGAGCAGCTGCTTCATAATATAATTTAAAATTAGGCATTTTAAACCTCCCCTTTCCCGGGAATCTTGAATTATTTTCATTTTAACTCTAGCTTTTTTACCTTCCCATATAAATTTATTAATTCCCTTCTGCCATTCCTCAAGATTCTTATCTTTCTTAATTATTGGTATCATCTGAAAGAGGAATAAAAATCTAGGTAAAACATTCATTTTAATAGCAGCAATTCTCCCAGCAAAGATAATTGCAATTTTTCCAAACAATCAACTCCTTCTGAACTTTTGCCATAAAACCTCATAGTTATTCTTATACAATTTCACATTTGATGACGTAATATAAACCCTAAGTACTTAACCTTCTTTACAATTTCAAATCCTGTTACTTCCTCTAGTTTTCTTTCTGTTGTCTGGCCATATTTTTATTATCACTTTTGTCTTTTTCTGATTTACCTTAAACCCTTAAACCTTCCCATATTGATCAATTATTTCCAACAAAGATTTACTAGAATTTATAGGGTTTGTTAAAGTAATCACCAAATCATCTGCAAAAGCTCTTAACTTATATTCATATTGTCTAACTCTAATTCCTCTATCTCCTTTACTTCTCGTATTTTATCCAATAATGGTTCTAGAGTTAAAATAAACAATAATGGTGATAAAGGACATCCCTGTCTTGTTCCTTTCGCAATCTTAAAAGGTTCTGTTAAGCTACCATTGATTATAATCTGTGCTGTTTGCTCTCCATAAATTGCCCTAATTATTCTTAAAAAACCATCTCCAAATTGCATCTTTTCTATTAATTTAAATAAAAAATCCCAATGCAATCGATCAAAAGCTTTCTCTGCATCGAGAAAATAAATGCTGCTGGAATAAAATTTTTCTTTTCTAAGTACTCCAGTAAATTAACAATCTGCCTAACATTATTCCTCATCTGTCTCCCTTTTATAAATCCAGATTGATCATTATGAATTCTTCGCTGCAGAATCAACATTAATCTATTAGCTATTATTTTAACAAAAATCTTATAATCATTATTTAAAAGTGAGATTGGCCTATAATTCCCAGGTTTAGAACAATCCTGTTCCTCTTTTGGTATCAATGAAATAAAAGAGGTTCTCCATGAGGGGGGAATTCCCCCTCCTAGCTGTATCTGATTAAATAATTTCTTAAGTGGACCTAACATCTCATCCTGTAAATTCCTATAATAACTAACTGTGAGCCCATCCGTACCAGGAGTTTTCCCCATTTTTAATTGTTTAATTACCAAAATAATTTCTTCCGAGGTTATAGGCCGATTCAGTTCATCCATTTGTTCTAAAGTTATATTTTTAACCTTATATTCCTTCAAATAATTATCAATATCCCTATTCAATATATTATCTTTAAGATATAAATTTGTATAATATTCTAAAAAAGCTTTTTTAATTTTATCCTGTTGATATCTCTCTTTGCCTTTATATTCTATTTTTTCTATAGTACGTTGTTTTTGTCTTTTCCTTAAGGTGTATGCTAACCACCTACCAGGTCTATTTGCATTACAAAAAGTATTATGTTTGGTATATTGTATATTTGTTGCCACCTGATCAGCCATTATCATATTAAATTGATTCTGTAATAACTTTATTGCATCTTTAAGTTTTTGATCATGTGGATTATGTATTAATAATTGTTGTTTCTTGTAAATTTCCTCTTCTAGATACCTACGCTGTCTTTGTTGCTTATTTCTCTGTCTATTATTAATATATATTAATACACCTCTCATAAAAGCCTTACTGGAGTCCCAAACCATTTCTATCGATGTTTCATTATTCAAATTATAATCAAAAAATTCTTTCATCTGCTTTTTACATTGATTTACATTATCCTGATATCTAAACAAATTTTCATTTAATCTCCAAGTTCTTCTACCCTCTTTTCCATATTGCAATTCCATCCAAACAGGACTATGATCAGACAAACATCTTGGAAATATCTTAGTTTTCTTAACCCTAAAAAGCAAATCATTAGAAATTAAAATAAAATCAATACGTGAGAAGGATTGATGCCTATCAGAAAAAGTATAGTCTCTTTCCTCCAAATTCCAGTCTCCATACATCTCTTAACTCAAAATCTTCTATCATATCAAAAAGGATTTAGGCAGCTTTGCATGTGCAGGTATCTTCTTGGAAGAAATTCTCTTGTCCTTTCGTGTATCTATTACTCCATTCCAATCTCCCAATATAATACGATTTATAATCCCATAGAATCAACTTATCATATAACATTCTATAAAATTTTTCTTGTTGCTGATTGGGTGCATATATACCAAGCAAGAGAGTCCTTTTGTTTCTATTGTAAGTTCAATAGCAATATATCTTCCGTGAATATCTGCCTCTATTAACTTGGCTGGTATATCTTTTCTCAAATAAACCACTATGCCATGTTTTTTCTCCAAAGCTGAAGCAACAAAATGTTTACCTAACTTTGAGTTTATTAGGTACTTTTGATCTGATAATTTAATATGCGTTTCTTGTAAGCAAATCACATCATTTTTAAATTGTTTCAAATAATGAAATATTTTTCTTCTCTTCTGAGCTGAGTTCAAACCATTGACATTCCAAGTCAAGATTTTATTTGCCATTACTGGGCTGCTGAAGCTTTTGAGCAATCAACTGAAGATCGTCCTCCCGTATCTTCGGCTGTGCTCCTCCCACCGCTTCTGTAGCAGAATCCTGAACTTTACTTTGAGTTTGTTGCTCCTTTTCTTTACGCTTAAGGGCTCCCCTCGTCAGTCTTTGTTCTTGTGGTTGTTCCTCTGATGGTAACATCACTGGAATCACCTCAGCTTCCACACCCATTTGAGTCTCTTGAATTCTTTTTTCTATTATTTCTATTTCAAGTTTCAGCACTGTAGAAAGAAAATCTTTGGCCTTAAGCACTGTGTCAATACGATATCTCCTTCCCTGATAATACACTGTCAAGCCAACTGGAACCTCCCATCTAAATTGAATCTGGTATTTCTTAAGTTCTTGTGTGAAAAATGTAAAGTCCTTTCTATCCCTTAACATCTTGGGAGGAATCTCTTTCAAAACCTTCAACTCCTATTCTCCTATTTTCAAGTTTTTCTGAAAAGCAACTTGCAAAATTTGATTCCTCACTGTTCTTTTCAAAAAATAAACCACAATGTCTCTAGGAAGTTTCTTTTGCCTAGCAATCCAAGAATTAACTCTATAAATTTTGTCAATTTGATAAGCAACCTCTTGTGGATCAAGTTCAATAAATTCAGCCAGAGCTTCTGATAAATTTTTTTTTAAATCTTCCCCTTTCTCCTCATTCAAACCCCTAATTCTCAGAGCTCCTTCCATCATTCTATACTGCATCACCACCACTTGATCTTCATTTTTATCCAATTTGATTTGCACTCCCCCCATTCTATTTTCTATTTGTTGATTTGACTGAACAATTTCTTGCACCTCCTCCTCCACCACCTCCAGTCTTTTTGCCAAACCTTGAAAAGCCATCAAGATATCTTCTCTTATTTTTTTATTATTCTCTTTTATTTCTTCTCTTATTTTCTCATTATTATCCATAATCTCCTTAAACCTTTCTTCAGACACTTTCCCTTGCTCTTTAATCAGATCTTCTAAAGCTGGTTCAGAACCCCTTCTGCCCCCAGTCTTAGGTGGTTTAGTAGCCATTTCAGTTTTTAAAATTCACAAAATATAAGTCTAGAAACTTCTCTTTTCCCCTTTAAGTATAGGAGAGCTCAGTTCACTTCATTAAAATCCACACATAACATTTCTTATCTTCTTAGTTGCACAGACTGTTTGAAATTCCATTCGTCACTTTCACTCCCGTTCAGGCGCCATCTTTAAGAGTCAATTAAAACAAAAGAAAAAAAATTTCTCTTTTTTTAAAAGGTAGAAGTCAGGAAATCAAAAATACTTGCAATCCAATAATTGTCCGCTGGCACTCATTCCGTCTGCTTAAAGAAATCCATGAAGATAAGACAATTAGCAGAGATGGACACTTTCTTCTTTTCCTGCTTTTGCAGGCTCACACTGAAGTCGGAGCATGGCAGGAATATTTATGGGACCCATCGACCCTTCGGGGCTCTGCTCCGGATGAGGAGCAACTCTTGACATGTCTGTCCAGTCTGACGGACTGAGTCAAAAGCTGGATCCCCCGGCAACAGAGGCGGGACCTATCAACTTTGTCAGACTCAGTCCACAATCTAAATGGAGGAGTACAACCCATTCTGGCTGCTGTCTCTATCAATACGGAGAAGAGAAGGAATTCATAGAAAGAATAACAAAGGAATTGACATTATTTTTTAAAGAAAACAAAAAACATCTTACTTCCCTAACAAATCTATGGGATACGACGAAAGCTTATTTAAGGGGGATAACAATAGCTTATATGGCAAAGAAAAATAAAGAAAAATGGAAGGAACACAATATCCTAATGAAAGAAATTGGAAAATTGGAAAACCAACTACAAAAAAACCCAGGAGATAATTTAGTCAAAGAAACTTTGACTCTTGCTAAACATAAATTAAATCTACTAAAACAATCAGAAATTTCAAGAAAATTAAAATTTCTTTGAACACGCTAATAAAACTCGACAGTGGTTGGCCTACAAGCTGAAGAAGGAGAAAGAGGAAAGAATTATCCAACAATTATACGATGAGATGGGGATTTCACAAAATAATGAAGAGAAAAAGAAAATAGTACAAGATTATTATATGAACCTTTACAAACAAAAGGAGACAACAGAGGACAAAATTGATAATTACCTATTGAAAGAAGGGCTTATGCTGCTAGAAGAAGAAAAAAGGGCAATGTTAAATAAAGTAATAACACCAGAAGAATTGAGGGGGGGGGGCAATCCTAAGATTTAAAAATAATAAGATACTAGGACCGGATGATCTCCCAGGGGAGATTTATAAAAAACTGAATGAGATTATAGAACCAGTCTATTAGAAATATGTAATGAAGCACTAGAAGAAGCAAAACTACCAGATTTAACTTTAATTGCAAAAGAAGGTACAGATAAAAATCAAATTAATAATTATAGACCAATATCCCTATTAAATGCTGAGTACAAAATATTTACAAACATAATTGTAGAGAGGATGATGAGAGTGTTGAATGACATTATACATTCTGACCAAAATTGCTTCCTACCAAAAAGACAAATACAGGACAATATAAGAATAATAATAGACATACTGGAATATTATGAAGCGCACCCAGGGAAACAAATAGCTCTTGTTTTCCTGGATGCCCAAAAGGCCTTTGATAACCTTAATTGGCAATTTATGCCAATTTGCCTGATTAGGCAAATCAGAAACATGAAAATGGGAATTAAATTCGAAAATATTGTAGAGGCAATTTATTCGATGCAAAAGCAAAAGTAATAATAAATGGGGATACCACTAACACCCTCCAAATAACCAAAGATGTACACCAACAATGTCCACTGTCGCCACTTCTTTTTATCTTAATATTAGAATTATTCCTAAATAGCATAAGAGGAAATTGAGAAATAAAAGGAACAGAAGTTAAAGGAGAAAAGTTTAAAGTACAGGCCTTCGCAGATCACATGGTATTCATCATTGACGAACCTTTGGAATCTGGTCCCACCCTAATACAAGAAATAGAACAATATGAGGAAGTGTCTGGACTTAAAATCAATAAAGGGAAAACTAAAATGATAGTTAAAAATTTAATAACCAAACAGAAGGAAGAATTGGAAAAGGGAATGGGTTTACAAATTGTAAAAAAAATCAAATACTTAGGGATATGGCTAACGGCAAAATGTTCATCACTAAAGGAGGAAAATTATATGGTATTAGCTCAAAAACTAATGAACAATTTGGAAAGATGGGGGAGGTTACAACTATCGCTTTTATATAGGATAGCAGTTATTAAGATGAATGTCTACCTAAATTGCTATACAGACAGTCCCCATACTATTAGACAATTTTGTTTTGAGAACTTAATAAAATTACCACAAAATTTGTTTGTGGTTGCAGGAAAGAAGGCAAGAATTAAATTATCCTCTCTTCAGGATAGTAAAGATAGGGGTGGCTTTGGACTTCCAACATGGGAACTTTACCATAAGGCAGCATCTTTGGTTTGGATAAGGGAATGGGTCAATTTAAATAATAGAAGAATTATAGCATTGGAAGGCCACGACTTACAAAAGGGGTGGCACACTTTCATGTGGGATAAAGGAAGTAAGACACATTCATATTTTTATAGACATAGACTAAGAGATGCATTGGTACAGAATTGGCAAGACAAGGAAAAAACCCTGGCTGGTTATCCAATATGGAAGCGATGATCCACCCCAACACACTAGACATAAGTAAAATGCCAAGATACTTGGAAATATTAAATGAACAGGGAAAACTCAAAAATATTCAGACATTAAAGGAACAGGGAATATCTATAGATTGGTAGCCATATTTACAATTGCAATTCAGATATAAGAAAGACATGGAAGAATTTGGAATTGATAAGGAACCAAAACAACTAGACAAATTATTGATAGGCCCGGAAGGAAAATTAATATCTAAATTATACAATTATCAATTAGAGTTTGATAGAATGGAAGAGGTGGTGAAAGAGCCGATGATTGTATGGGCAAAGAATATAGGGCACAATATAGATTTGGATAACTGGGAAATAATCTGGAATAAAAACTTAAAACTAACCAAATCTACTGCTTACAAGGAAAGTCAATATAAAATGCTTTACCAAAAGCTGGCACCTAGCGGCAGCTAGGCTGGCCAAAATGTACCCGACCTAAGTCCAAAGTGCTGGAAATGTAATTAACATCAAGGTACCTTTTTCATGTCTGGTGATTGTGCCCCGAAGCAAAAAAGTACAGGGATGGTTACAGGATATAACAAAATGCCAAATTGAGCTGAACCCAGAAACACTTCTCTTGGGAATGCTTAAGATAAAACTTGATTAAAAAAACAACAAGATATTTGACTTTGCACATACTAACAGCGGTGAGGATTGCGCTCGTGCAATATTGAAAACATACCACCAGAGAGTCTGATTATCCAAAAAGTATATGATTGTGCAAAAATGGATAGGCCAGGGGTGTCCAAAGTTTTTTTGGTGAGGGCCAAATATAGAAAAATAAGCAAAGGCCCGGGCCACACCATTGAACTGGGGGGGGGTGTCTAAATTTTTTTGTACCAGTTCTGTGGGCGTGGCTTATTTTGGGGTGTGGCTTGGTGGTCATGTGACTGGTGGGCGTGGCTAACTGCTCATGTGACTGGGTGGGCATGGCTAACTGCTCATGTGACTGAGTGGATGTGGCTATGGGCATAGAAACTACTCAGAGGGCTAAAAAAAGTAATTTTTGACCAGTCCTCACACTTATGACCATCCTCACATTTATGCCCATTGCAGCATTTTTAACAAACATATCACTCATTTCACAACTGCTTCTCTTCACCACGGTTACAAGATAGGGTGCAAAATGTAAAGATAGTTGTAGGTGTGAGGACCAGTCAAAAGTGTGAGGACAGGTCAAAAGTGTGAGAACCTGTCAGAAATCACTTTTTTCAGCCGTCTGGGTAGTCTCTATGCACAGTTTAGGCTTAAGTATATACAACAGGCATAATCTTAAAAGTAGTATCTGTATCTGTGATGAAATGTAGTCTGGGAGTTGCAGCAGGGAGGGGCTCTTTTCCCCCAACAATCTGGATCTTTATCTTACTGACCTCGGAAAGAGGGAAGGCTGTGTTAGATTTGGGCAATAACGAGGCAGGAGACCAGATGAATAACAACAGCTCTTTAGTTTATAGTGAACCCAGCAACCAACAACAGAAAAACCCCTCTTTATATACAGTTCAGTCGGAGGCAGCGGCCAATCGGCAGCGTGCTTTTTCCCGCTCTAATTGCCTCCAAAACTCTTAAAGATACATTACACTCCTTCCCTCCCAGAAAACATTTTACCCCTATTTACATCAAATTAGCATCTTATTTCTCTACGTAGTCACGCAAGTAGACTGGGCGTCTCCTAACTCTTTCGGACCTGCGCAATTCATTCTCTGGGAGTGAGTCGAGCTGGCCGGAGGGACTGTTTGTTCCTCTCAGCTCCTCCTCTAGGCCATCCGGCCCTGGATTATTTGCAGAATCGTCCCTGCTTTCTTCAGGAGGGACCGGTTGGTGTCGCTGGACCTCATCGAACTCAGATAAGTCCCGCGTGTGCCCCGGGTTTGAGTTAGCTGTGGATTCAAACATTGGATAGTCAGGGCCTGTTTCTGGATTTTTGGTTGTTCTTTTCCTTAATTGGTCTATGTGGCGCTTCCAAACCCGGCATCCTCTATCTCTACCAGATACGATTTGGGTCCGGTTGTTTCAAGGATTGTCCCCTTTACCCAATTTGGGCCTTCTCCGTAATTGTGTGCCCATACTGGACTTCCCACTGTCATTTCTCTTGTTTTACCGTTTGTCCCTTTGTACATCCCTCTGGGGTGTAGTTTGGGTTTAACCGGTCTAATGGGCACCTAAGCTTCCTCCCCATCAGTAGCTCTGCTGGGCTGCGGCCAGTTGCTACACAGGGGGTTCTGTGTTGTACTGCTAGGAAGGTGTCAATTTTTAATTGCCAATCGCCTAGCCTGATTCTGGACAATGCTTCCTTTGCACTCCGTACGAAATGTTCTGCAAGGCCGTTCGTCGCAGGGTGGAAAGGCGCCGAGAGGACATGCCGGATGCCCTCTTCCGCCAAGTACCCCTCAAACAGGGTCGCTGTGAATTGAGGGCCGTTGTCGGAAACTAGGGTGTCGGGTAACCCGTGGGTTACAAATAGGCGCCGAAGGACTGCGATTACGGCCTCGGCTGTCATGGATCTCATGAGAATGATTTCCAGCCATTTGGAATAGGCATCGACTACCACTAGGAATGTTTGCCCATGGAAGGGGCCGGCAAAATCGATGTGGATCCTAGACCATGGGCCCTGGGGTCTCTCCCACTCTCGAGTTGGGGCCGTTGGTGGTAGTGGTCTGGACTCCTGGCAGGCTTGGCATTTTCCTACCCTGTCACTAATCTCCGTGTCCATCAAGGGCCACCACACATAGCTCCTTGCTAAACCCTTCATTCTCATGATCCCAGGGTGGCCCTCGTGCAGGAGTTCCAAAACTTTTTTCCGCAATTTCTCCGGGATCACCACTCTATCCCCCCAGAGCAAACACCCTCCTTGAGCCGACAACTCCCCGCGTTTCTTTACATATTCCTTAAACCGCTCGCCCGAAAGGGGCCATCCTCTTGCACCCAACCAATTACAGTTCTTATTGTAATGTCCTTGTAAGAAGCCCGAGCCACCTCCTTGGAAGTGACTGGACCAGAGTCCAAAGAGTCAATTAGCAGGACGGGTGTGCCCGGAGTGGGGTCTTCGATAGTCTCTGGTAATGGACATCTGCTCAAAGCGTCCGCATGCCCTAACTCCTTTCCTGGCCGATGCAGTAATTTGTAAGAATACGCAGCCAGAAAGATAGTCCATCGGGTCAGTCTAGGCGAAAGTGCCACGGGCGTTGGGCGGTCGCCTGCCAGCAGACCTAGTAGGGGTCTATGGTCTGTGACGATTTCGAAGTCATGGCCAAATACATATTCATGGAACTTCTTTACCCCGGAGACTATGGCCAAGGCTTCTCTATCTAGCTGACTATAGTTTCTTTCAGCCGATGACATTGTTCGGGAGTAAAATGCTATAGGGGCTTCTGTGCCATTTGGCAACCTGTGGCTGAGCACAGCCCCCACCCCGTAGGGAGATGCATCACAAACTAACACCAATGGCAGCATGCCATTGTATTGAATCAGTAGGCTATCGCTAGACAGAAGGTTTTTTACTGCTTCGAATGCCCTAGCTTCCGCCTTCCCCCAAGACCACACAGCTGTCTTCGTTAGTAATTTGTGTAGCGGTTCGGCTATGGTCGCCTTATTTTTAAAAAATACCGCGTAAAAGTTGACCAGACCTAAGAATGCCTGTAACTCCGTTTTGTTTTGGGGAGCTGGGGCCTTCCTGATTGCCCTAACCTTGCTCTCAGTGGGGTGGATTCCTTCCTTGTCTATCCGATAGCCCAGGAATTCCACGGATCCTACCCCGATCTGGCATTTATTCAGTTTGACTTTGAGACCGGCGGACCGGAAAATGCTCAAAACTTTTCTCAGCCGTACCCCTAAGTCTTCTAGATTGTCGGCGGATACCAGTACGTCATCAAAGTACGGTACCACCCCGGGGAGTCCCTGCAATAGCCGCTCTATTAGGTTCTGAAATAACCCTGGAGCCACACTAACCCCAAACTGTAACCGGGTGCATTTAAAAGCACCCCTGTGCGTTACGATCGTTTGTGCTTCGGCCGTGTTGCTATCTACGGGTAACTGCTGATAGGCTTGGGCCAAATCTAGCTTGGCGAAGACCTGGCCTTGCCCCAAAGAGTGCAGTAAGTGTTGTACTACTGGGACGGGGTAGGCACTCTTCTGCAACGCTTTATTAAGCGTTGCCTTGTAGTCAGCACAAATCCGGACCGACCCGTCCGGTTTGATTGGGGTGACTATGGGTGTCTCCCACTTCGCATGGTCAATTGGCACTAGTATTCCCTGGCTTACTAGTTTGTCCAGCTCCCGGTCAATTTTGGGCTTTAGGGCGAACGGAACCCTCCTAGCCTTTAACCGGATAGGGGCAACCTGTGGGTCAAGGTTAAAGGAGATCGGGGTCCCCTCGTACTTGCCCAAACAGTCTTTGAAGACGTCACCGAACTCCTTCATTAGTTCGTCTTTTAGGTCAATGTCGCTTCGGAAGACTCCGGTCACTCCCATGCCCAATGCCCGGAACCAGTCCAGTCCCAACAAGCTCGGCAAGGTTCCGTCGACCACGGTGATGGGCAGGGTCTTATTGTGCTGTCCATACTTGACTTGGACAGACGTTACCCCTCGGACGGGGATGCGATTTCCTTGGTAATCTTGTACCCTTATGTCGTGTCCCACTCCTCCGCTGACGGCCGGGTCAGGGAAATCCGAATCAGGCTTGCCTCTGCAGCTCTGCCCAAAGTCCTAGCAAAGTCCTCAGAGCAGGCAGGAGACCAGTAAGTGACTTCAGCAAGATAAGTTCGACTTTTGCCTGACTCAGAGACTGCCAGAAAGTAGATCCTTTATATAGGCCATGGGATGTGGCTCCATGACTCAGCACTCATTAAGGCCTGCCCCTCCCTTCCCTCTGTTGCCTCCGCCTATCCAATCTTCTGATGCGAGGGTCACACCAATCAGCTGTTGGTAATAAACCCTCCTTAGGCTCACATGCTGTGGAGGAGGGGGAGGGGTCTAGCTGCTCCGTTTGCCTGGGCATGGAGTCAGGGCTGGGGCAGGGAGATTCTCCTTCTTCTGCAGTTTGTGTGGGCATGGAGCCAGGACTGGGACCGGGAGGCATACATTCCTCAGTGTTCGGGAGCAGGTAAGAAGGCCCCGGCTGCTCTGAGGGCGGGCAAGACACAACACCTTAGTTTCTGTGGTTGCAGCTTGCGCTTCGCGATGGCTGGCAAGCGTTTCACGAGAGTGTCCCAGGACATGATCGTGATCGATGAACCGGTGTCCACTTCCATTCGGCACGGCACCCCTTCAATGTGTGTTTTAGTAAAAATCTTTTTTTCAAGGCGCGTGGCTGCTTGGCCTACTCTCACGGCAGTCTGATTAAGCGCGCTTTTTGAATCGACCAATCACGGGCCGCTTCGCCATTCCCGCGCTCTGATTGGTCGGTTTGAAATTTTGGCGGGAAGGTTGGGGCGCTCGACAGGCCTGCGCTATGTGCCCCTTCCTTTCGCACCGCCGACAAGTCGCATCCTTAAACTTGCAGTATTGTCGTTGGTGTTGTCCCCCGCAACTCGTGCATTCGCCCCGGTCTTCTTTCTCTGGCCTCCCGGTGTGGAAGACTTCTTCCTCTTCCTCGCCTTCCTCCTCGGCCTGGACTTCCTCATTGTGGACCGGGGTTGTTTTCACCCCAGTCCCTGGCGCGATCGGCGTTTGCAGGGTTTCTGCCACTTGGGTGGACATCTCATGAGCCCTGGCCTCGTCCAAGGCGACTGCCAGTGTTAGGTTGCTTCTGGACAGCAGCCGCCGTCGCAATCGGATGTCTCTGACCCCGCAAATGAGTTGGTCGAGTCATGCGTCTTCCAAGTCTCGATATTCGCAATGGTTGGCGGCTTTTCTCAGCGCTGCCATGTACACACGAATCGATTCGCCCTCTCGTTGCATCCGTTGCCGTAATTCAAACCTTTGAACGAATTTTGAGGGCATCGGTGCGTAGTGAGCCCGAAGGGCGGTCTGCAGGGTTTGCCACGGTACCGACTGTACCGGCGTTGGCTCCGAAAGCGACTCTGCGGTGTTGAAAACTTCCGAACCGCAGTGGCTTAGGAAGTACGCTCTCTTCCTGTTGTCGGAGACCCCCTGGAGTTCGTTCGCTTCGAGGAAGCACTCGAAACGAGCCATGTATGACCCCCATTTTTCTTTAGCTGGGTCGAATGGCGCTGGCGGTGTGTAGCTGGACATCGCTGCTATCCACCCTTATTTTGCTGGGTTCGCGTATTCCTGGTTAGCTCAGCTCTTTCCTGGCGCTCTTTTGCCTCGAGATCCCACCTTCGTCGCCAGTGTTAGATTTGGGCAATAACGAGGCAGGAGACCAGATGAATAACAACAGCTCTTTAGTTTATAGTGAACCCAGCAACCAACAACAGAAAAACCCCTCTTTATATACAGTTCAGTCGGAGGCAGCGGCCAATCGGCAGCGTGCTATTTCCCGCTCTAATTTCCTCCAAAACTCTTAAAGATACATTATAGGCTGAGTCAATCTTGAGCCAGTCAGAATTGAACCCTTGGCTATGGGTAGAGTCAGCCTGCAATACTGCATTCTAACCACTGTGCCACCAGGGCTCCATAATGAAGAAATGACTGTACTCTGGAGTAACTCCTTGTGTGTGTCATTCTTGGTTCCGTGTGCCTAACATTAATCCTGCAATTCTGAACTACATTCCACCACTATATCAGGAATAAATACATTTTTAAGGTACATAGTAGAAAAAGTTATACCTACATATATTATAAACATTTGCAAGTGACAAGCAAAAATGGTTTTTCCTCTTTTTTAATTCACAAACAGAATAATGCATGAAAATCTGGTATGATAACAATTCCAATTTTAATGAGTAGCACATTCAAATATGCAATTCAATTTTAATAGGACCATCTCTGAAACAGTGAGGAGCTCTTACAATCAGTATGTACAGAACTAGATGCAGCAAATAAATGCCTTCCCCGAAAGCAGTTTCCAGTATTTTAATTTATTCCCTATGCACCTAAAAACAATGTATCTGTTTGCAAAGCTGGCTGAGGAACTCTGGGAATTGAAGTCCACAAGTCTTAAAGAGACCAAGTTTGGACACCCCTGATCTTGGCTTTTGTTTTGTATTTGGTATGAACTTGAAACTATGTTTGCGATATAGTTTTTGTCTGGAGACATTCTGCACACTTCCCCCCACCAATGTTGTTCGGCCCGCTGTTTCCCGCTCGCCGCCTCCGCCCCCTCCCTTCATTATTCCCCACCCATGGGGAGGCACGAGGAGCTTCGCCAGGCGGCCTGAGGAAGGCGAGGGTAGAACTGCTGGGGTCAGGCACGGCCAGCAGCCTCTTTCCCGCTCGCCGCCTCCTCCGCCCCCTCCCTTCATTATTCCCGCCCATGGGGAGGCGCGAGGAGCCTCGCCACGCGGCCTGAGGAAGGCGAGGGTAGAACTGCTGGGGTCAGGCACGGCCAGCAGCCTCTTTCCCGCTCGTCGCCTCCTCCGCCCCCTCCCTTCATTATTCCCCGCCCATGGGGAGGCGCGAGGAGCCTCGCCAGGCGGCCCGAGGAAGGCGAGGGTAGAACTGCTGGGGTCAGGCACAGCCAGCAGCCTCTTTCCCGCTCGCCGCTTCCTCCGCCCCCTCCCTTCATTATTCCCCGCCCATGGGGAGGAGCCGCGAGCCTCGCAGCGAACCACCGGGCAAGCACCGGGAGGCGGCCGATATCTCGGCCGGCCAGTCGGGCACTCGGCAGTGATTGACAGGCTGTGCTCCACCCACTTGTTCCAAAATTATAGTGCTGCCGAAAAGGGCCATATTCAATTATATTTTCAGAATTTGCTGCGGGCCAATAAAAACTGACCGCAGTTGGCCTGCGGGCCGTAGTTTGGACATCCCTGGGATAGGCTAACCATAAAATTACAAGAAAAAGAAGATTCAGGATACTATGCGGTCTGGGAAAATTGGTACACATGGACAATTAATAGAAATAGAAAATTATATATATATATATATATATATATATATATATATATATATATATACACACACATATACACACATACACACACACATACATACATACATAAATATATGGCTATTGATGATTAGATGCGTATAATGTACATAGAAACTATATGGAAGGTAGATCTGAAATATAAAATAATATCACAGTTTTGTTGAATATGCACTATTATTATGAAAAAAGAAAATTGTAATAAAAATAAAATTAAAAAAACTACATAAATACTTAATGAGCAGTGTATTGCATCCATTTTTTTCATTCAAAGTCTTAATAAATTGATGGTGAGACTAATATCGATAATAACATCTGTACTTAAAATACTAATAATTACTTCTTTATAATATGATTCTTACATCATTTACTATACAATAATTGTAATACTGATAATACTAATAATAATAATAATAATGGAAAACATTATTAAAACAACAGAATGTTTAATAATGAGAACATTATTAAAACAACAGAAACAAAGAATATAAGGAAAAACAGATAGATGACAGATTAAATAGATGGAAACCCAAAGCTTAGCATGGACAGCACTTGAAAAACATTGAAGAAACATTGATAAGAACTTGACATGGACATGGCTTAAGATGGGAACTATCAAGAAAGAAACAGAATGTTTATTACTCGCTGCTCAAGAACAAGCACTGCAAACTAAAGCCATGAAAGTGAAGAAACAAAATTTCATTGACAATCTAAACTGCCGACTTTGCAATGACAAAGTTGAAACTGTTTCACATTTTACAATTCAGCCCTATGCTTCTCTGAAACCTGGTTAAATGCAGCCTGCATATCCCAGTGTTTCAGATTCAATGATCAGACAGAATTGCAGAAACATCTGGTAAAAAGAAGGGAGAAGGTTTATGCTTATATATCAACAACAGCTGGTCTCAGGATATAACTATAATATATAAATTCTGTGACAAAAACTTAGACACATTAATTATCAACTGCAAACCATACTATTCGCCTTGTGAATTTTCCTCATTTCTTCTAATTACTGTTTATGTTCCAACACAAGCCTGAGTAAACAAGGAATTACGAGCGCTAGCTGACCAAATTATGGAGGCTGAAGCCAAATACCCCGATTCACTGGCCATTTTTTTGGGAGATCTAAACAAGGCAAACTTAAGGAAAGAGCTACCAAAATACTTTCAGCATGTCAATTGTCCCACTAGAGGCAAGAATACTTTAGACCATTGCTACACAACACTAAAAGATGCTTATCGGTCTTTACCACGAGCAGCTGTAGGATACCCTGATCATTGCATGATTCACCTTGTACCTGCTTACAGGCAAAGACTTAAAACCATAAAACTTAACAATTAAATCAGTGAAGATTTGGACAGAGGAAGCAAAGTCAAAGCTACAGGCTTGCTTTGACTGCACTGATTGGAATATTTTTGCAGATACCTCTGCAGATTTGGATGAACTCACAGATACTGTAACATCATATGTCAACTTCTGTGAAGACCTATGGGTACTGACAAGGAACTTGTGAATATACAGTAATGACAAACCTTGGTTCACAGCTAAACTTAACCTCTTTGGAACTTAAACATTCCAAAGAGGAAGCCTACAGAAAAGGTGCTAAAATGCTGTACGATCAGGCCAGAAATATACTAACAAAGGAGATCAGAGCAGCAAAAAAGAAACTACTCTGAAAAGCTAAAGAATCAGTTCTCAACAAATGAACCAGCAAATATGTGGAAAACTCTTAAAAATATCACCGGCTATGGCAAACCTCCTTCCCAGGCTGAAGGAAATCAACAACTGGCAGATGACCTGAATGAAAGGTTTGAAAGGAAATTACAGCCACCTATCTCCACAACCCCCATCTCAGACACACGAACAACAGCCAAGCCTCCTACAACTGACCCCATCCCATTGTGTTCACAACCCCTAGTGATCACATAAAAAGAAGTGCAAGACCTATTTCACAGACAAAAGCCAGGAAAAGCTCCAGGCCCAGACAAGATAACTCCTTCTTGCTTAAAAGTCTGTGCTGACCAATTGGCCCTCATCTTCACCCATATGTTCAATAAATCACTATAGATGTGCTATGTAAATGTTGTACCTTGATGAACGTATCTTTTCTTTTATGTACACTGAGAGCATATGCACCAAGACAAATTCCTTGTGTGTCCAATCACACTTGGCCAATAAAAATTCTATTCTATTCTATTCTATTCTATTCTATTCTATTCTATTCTATTCTATTCTATTCTATTCTATTCTATTCTATTCTATTCTATTCTATTCCTTCTTGCTTTAAATGCTCTACCATCATCCCAATGCTGAAGAAGCCCACCATCAAGGAACTGAATGACTACAGACCAGTTGCTTTAACATCTGTAGTCATGAAAACCTTTGAAAGGTTAGTGCTGTCCCACTTGAAAACCATCACAGACCCGCTTTTAGACCCCTTGCAATTTGCATACCAAGCAAATAGATCAACAGATGATGCTGTTAATATGGCTCTGCACTACATCCTACAACATCTTGAATCTCCAAAGACCTATGCAAGGGTCCTCTATGTAGACTTTAGTTCAGCATTCAATACCATCATTCCAGACACTCTTCTAACTAAGCTAAACCAGCTACAGGTACCTGAATAGAATTGTAAGTGGATCACAAGCTTCTTAACAAACAGGAAGCAGCAGGTGAAGCTAAGCAGGATCACATCAGATACCTGTACAATTAGCACAGCCCCCCCCCCAAGGCTGTGTGCTCTCCCCACTTCTCTCTGTATATCAATGACTGCATCTCCAACAATCCATCTGTTAAACTACTGAAGTTCGCAGATGACACAATAGTGATCGGTCTCATCCGAGACAATGATGAATCCGCATACAGATGGGAGGTTGAACAACTAGCCTCATGGTGCAACTGAGACAATCTGGAACTGAACATACTCAAAACCATAGAAATGGTGGTAGACTTTAGGAGAAACCCTTCCATACTTCCACCTCTCACAATATTAGACAACACAGTATCAACAGTAGAAACCTTCAAATTTCTAGGTTCTACCATATCGCAAGATCTAAAGTGGACAACTAACATCAAAAACATCATTAAAAAAGGACAACAAAGAATGTTCTTTCTGCACCAACTCAGTAAACTCAAACTGCCCAAGGAGCTGCTGATCCAGTTCTACAGAGGAATTACTGAGTCTGTCATTTGCACCTCTATAACTATCTCCGGACCTTTAAGTGCGAGCTCAAGACTTTCTTTTTTCACCAAGCGGGGCTGGCCTGATTGATTTTAGTATGGGGGTTTTAGTGGGTTTTAATAGGGTTTTACCAAGGTTTTAGTTTTGATAAATTTTAGCTAATATTTTAAGTTACAGCGATTGAATCAGTTTTTTAAATTTGATATTTTATTTTAAATTTGTTGGGATTCTTGTCATTTTATTGACTGTACACCGCCCTGTGTCTTCAGAGAAGGGTGGTATAAAAATATGAATAAATAAATAAATAAATAAATAAATAAATAAATAAATAAATAATCTGGTTTGGTTATGCAGCCTAACAAGACAGACACAGACTTCAGAGGATAATTAGAGCCGCAGAAAAAATAATTGCTACCAACCTGCCTTCCATTGAGGACCTGCACGAATCAAGAAGATGGCCGTGAAAATATTCACAGATCCCTCACATCCTGGACATAAACTGTTTCAACTCCTACCCTCAAAACACACACCAGAACAACTAGACACAAGAACAGTTTTTTCCCCGAACGCCATCACTCTGCTAAACAAATAATTCCCTCAACACTGTCAAACTATTTACTAAATCTGCACTATTAATCGTCTCATCGTTCCCATCACCCATCTCCTTCCACTTATGGCTGTATGTATGTATGTACGTATGACTGTAACTTTGCTGCTGGTAATCCTTATGATTTATATTTATATTGATTGTTTCCTGATCGCTTATTTATACCCTATGATTATCATTAAGTGTTGTATCATTAAGTGTTAAATTTGTACCCTATGACCATCATTAAGTGTTGTAAGTGTTATACCTTGATGAAAGTATCTTTTCTTTTATGTACACTGAGAGCATATGCACCAAGACAAATTCCTTGTGTGTCCAATCACACTTGGCCAATAAAAAATTCTATTCTATTCTACTCTATTCTAAGGGGCGTGCATAAGAGCACAAACGTGACTACCGTTCCTGTCCTACTATTTCTTCCCCTATGTATATATATGTTTTTAGTACCTCGTTTCTCCTCATATATACGTTCATATATTATATAACCCTTTATGCAACGCTTGTATATATATATTGTTATATTGTTATGACAAATAAAATAAATAAATAAATAAATAAATAAATAAATAAATAAACAGTGTTTTTGGGTGGCAGCCCCTTGCCTTTTGCCCCCTGCGCAGCTCCTGCTTCGCCAAGCAAATCCCGACCTCCACGCTTCCCCAGGCCAGTCCCGTTATCAAAATCTGAACGGAAGTGAGGATGCCGCTGATCCTGATGCTGGTAGGTAAAAGCAGAATTCTTTTTTCTTGTCCCCCCCCCCAAATTAAGGTGCGTCTTATACTTTGGTATGTCTTATACCGAAAAATACAGTAGTTATTTAAAGTTACAAAAAGAACAAGGCACAAAGGAAGGGATTCCAAAGCAGCTTTTAATGTTTCAAAAATAATGAGTCCAGTTTTCCCCCCTTGTTTTTAGAAGTTCCTTCCCAGTCTCCTCTTTCTTTTCTTTTTTTTGATGTCAACTGCTCCCAATCTTACTCACTGCTATTCTTTCAGAGTTGGGCAAATATTCCCTTCCTCCTGCTTTAGAGAGTCCCACTTTTCAAAATTACTTCTTGGGAGATTTAATGCCCCTGCAGAAAGTCTCACCAGAACAAATGCAATGCTTTGAATCCTCATTTCCTATTTCTTCATCTTTGGTTGCCCCAGTTTCATTCTGACAGTAATGGCTGTTCTTCTTTGTTGATCAGTTGGGTGCCTCTGATCAAGCAAAAGAGCCGCCGCTCTTCTGTGATTGACGAGGGGTCCCTCCTTTCTTCATCACCCCTCCAGGGTGTCTTTAACCCCTTAGGGATTCCTAACAGAGACCGTTCCACCATGACTCCAAACCGGAAGTCACAAATCACTTCTGAAAGCATTGACAATGCTTTCAGTGTCTATACTACTGTAGGTGTACAAATCCTTCAGCCACTGCTTTCTTCTACATGGTAAACAGTTTTCTATATAAATTATACTATTTTCTACTTTTATTTCTTTATAGGTATTAATTTTTATATTGCTTTCTTTCTGAAGATAACATTTTTATACAATTTAAAAAAATTATTACTGATACATGTTGGATCTACTTTCCACCTTCAGAACACAGAAGTGTTCACTGCCTTGCAAACTCAAGCAAGATAGGGACTCTTTATAGCTCAGGGGCAAGATATCTTTAAAGTGGAATTTTCATATGTATAGATCAATCTAGTTTATAAATGAATTGTGGACTTCATATTAATCTATGGCTTTTGTTTGTTGTATGCTTAATATTTGTTACTCTTTGTTATTTCTATTATTGATGAATAAAAATATCAAAATTAAAAAGAAAAAGAAATTAAATACATTTAGCTGAATATTTTAATTGAGTACTTAATATTCACGTACACGTCCTATTACATATGCACTCTCTGTTATGATTTTAGAAGTACCAGGATTTGGTTCATATGAAGTAACATGGTGTGACATGGGAAAGATCTGTTACTTCTTGGATCACATCAGTTCCTATGAAATATATTTTCCCTCTCCCATGAAAACATTACAGTTATAGAGATTGATATCAATAGATGCAACAGTATCCAGCCTGTAGTCATTGGAAGCTGGATTGGGGAAGGCTGATCTAATTTCATGAGTCAGGATTTGAACTTAAACACATTGCATATTGAAAATTAAACAATGGACTCTCAACCTAGATTTGCTAAAGGATGGATGCAAACAACAATTTATACATTACATCATCTTGATGTCTTCCCTTCAGCCCTTCTGGAAGGGAGATTGTACAGCATACTTTAAAAAATCATTTATTCCCAAGTACTTTAAAGGAAATTGAAAAACAGATCATTTTTTTTTGTTGCCCTTTTTTTTTAAATTGGGTATTAAGTTTAATTATACCTCCTTTAGCAATCAGGCACAGCAAAACAAATGCTGATCTTGTTGTTCCCTCTTAGCAGGCATTTCAGAGATGATCTCCAAGAGATTAGCTAATTTTTTTCAATTGTCATTGCTATTCAGTAAAAAATTATTTAGTTTTCCCTGTTTAGAATATTATGGAACTTCAGGGAATATTTTTAAACCTGTGATTTTTATTCTTTTACAATGTAAAGTAAACATCATAATAGTTCTGTATTGTGCTCTAATTTTTAATATTGGTAATTTTTAATAGTTCTAGTAATTTAATAAATTAGTTTATATCTTAATATATATTTAAATATTGTATTATTGTAGTTTTATATTGCTTCATTATATTTTATTATAATTGTCTTAAAATTATACTCTGCTTTGATTGCTGAGTATTATAATAAATTTAACTAACTACTTGTTTCTAATTTTGTATCCATGTTGAAATGTTGACTGCAGTTATTTTTCACAACCGTAATGTATTTTGAGAAATGACATCCTACAGCAAAATCCATATCAGTAAACAAATAAACTTCATAATTTCTTTTTTTTTATAAAAAAGTTTTATTTTTACATTCATATCCAACAACTCATCCAATGTAGTCATATACAATTAGTTAAGCTTGCCCAGTCACCACCCCCTCCTTTTAACTCTCTTCCCTCTTCTACCTTCTTCTACTTTCCAGACCTTCCTCCCCTTCTCTTATGTGCATCCTCTCCTCCCTCCACCCTATATCTTCCTTCTCCCTCTTCTACCCCTCTTCCTTCCTCTTCGCCCTCTTCTCCTCTTTCCTACCTCCTACTCTCTCCTCCTTTCTCCCTCCCCACCATTCTAAAATGGTAGCTGGGCAGACCTGACCCTACATTAATTATATTTATACATCTTCAATAATCCCTGTACATTAACCATCACTCCATCCTCTACCCTCAACCCCCAGTTCCCTCCCTTACCCTCCACCCCCCGACTTCCCAGAACAAAATGCAGGGTATCAAAACTAACAATCATAATCCAAAATAAATCTTAAATTATAATCTCTAGTCACTCCACACATAATCACAATTCCCCTCTCCTTCAAAAATATATCTAATACAAAATATTTCCTAAATTTACTCATATGCTATTCGATATTTTTTTATCTGATACTTATTTTGAATATAATCAATCCACATTTTCCATTCTAAAATATATATTTTTTGTGTATAGTCTTTCAAATAAGCAGAAATTTTTGCCATTTCTGCCAGATTTGATACTTTGAGTGTCCATTCTTCAATTGTAGGTAATTCTTCTTTCTTCCAATATTGAGCAATCAAAAGTCTTGCAGCTGTTATTAAGTTCAAAATCAATTTAGTCTCTATAGCTGTACAATCCATAATTATTCCTAGTAGAAAGAACTGTGGAGTAAACTTAATCTTCTTTTTCAGAATGTTCTGCATAATCCACCATACTTTAATCCAAAATGCTTTAACTTTTTTACAAGTCCACCATATATGGTAATAAGTGGCATCTTCACAATCACATCTCCAACATTTAGCCTGTACATTAGGATACATAATGACAACTTTTTGGGGTCTAAATGCCATCTATAAAACATCTTATAAAAATTTTCTCTCATATTTTGCGCTTGTGTAAATTTAACATTCCTCACCCAAATACTTTCCCAAGTTTCCAACATTATTGGTTGCTTAAAATTTTGTGCCCACTTAATCATACAATCCTTAACCAGTTCAGTCTCTGAGTCTATTTCTACTAATACATTATACAACCTCTTAATATGCTGTTGACCTTGATCTCTCATTTGTTTTAACAAATTATCCTCAGTTTCCTTAATACCTATTTTTTGATCTAATTTCCATCTAGCTTGTAATTGTCCATATTGAAACCATGTATAATTTTTCTCTTCTTCTCCCATCTTTTCTCTGGATTTTAATTGTAATTCCCCCTTTTCCATACAAAGGAGATCTTTATAGGTAACTACCTCCATCTTTTGATATATATTTATATTTTCTATCATGTGTCTTGGGATTGCCCATATTGGAATCTTTCCATCTAATTTATATTGATATTTCCTCCAGATCCTCAATAATGCATTTCTAATTATATTATTTTTAAATATCTTATCAGCTTTCTTATCATATAATAAATAGGCATGCCACCCATATAACAAACCATAACCTTCTATATTCAAAACTCTTTCCTCAGTTAAATTAATCCAATCAGTAATTAATGATAAGACAACTGCTTCATAATACAATTTTAAATTAGGCATTTTAAGACCCCCCCCTTTCCCTTGTGTCCTGCATTATTTTTAATTTTATTCTTGGTTTTTTGCCCATCCATACAAAATTATTAATCCCCTTTTGCCATTCCTGTAATTTGATATCATTCTTAAGCATCGGTATCATTTGAAACAAAAATAGAAACCTGGGCAAAACATTCATTTTTATAGCCGCTATTCTTCCCAGCAAGGATAGTTGTAACTTCTTCCAATTCTCCATTTCTTTCCATACCTTCTGCCACAATACCTCATAATTATTTTTGTATAATTTGACATCTGAAGCTGCAATATATATTCCTAAATATTTAACCTTTTTAACGATTTCAAAACCCGTAATTCTTTCTAACTCTTCTTTTTGTTGTATATTCATATTTTTAGTTATCATCTTTGTCTTTTGCTGATTCACCTTAAATCCAGATACTTTACCATACTGACCAATTATTTCTTTTAAACCAGTAGCTGAATATATTGGTTGAGATACAGTAAAAACCAAGTCATTCGCAAAGGCTCTTAATCTATAATCTTGATGTTTAATTCTAATTCCCTTTATTCAATCAGAACCATGTATTTTATTCAAAAGAATTTCTAAAGTTGAAATAAAAAGTAATGGAGACAAGGGGCATCCCTGTCTCGTCCCTTTCCCAATTTTAAAAGTTTCTGTTAACCCACCATTTACTATTATTTGTGCTGTTTGCTTCTGATATATTGCTTTAATTGCACGGATAAAATAATCCCCAAATTGCATTTTTTCTATTACTTTAAACAAAAACTGCCAATCCAATCTGTCAAAAGCTTTTTCAGCGTCCAGAAAAAAGAGTGCCGCTGAGACTTGGTTGTTTCATTCCAAATATTCAAGTAAATTTACAGTTTGCCTCACATTATATCTCATCTGCCTACCCTTTAATAAATCCTGATTGATCATTATGAATTATTTGTTTCATCACTGGCATTAATCTATTAGCAAGTATCTTGACAAATATCTTGTAATCAGTATTTAAAAGTGATATAGGCCTATAATTCTCTGCTTTAATACCATCTCAATCTTCCTTCGGTATTAACGAAATAAAAGCTGTCCTCCATGAAGGGGGAACATCCCCTCCCATTTGAATTTTATTAAATAACTCTTTAAGTGGTTCAACCATCTCATTTTGTAAATTTTTATAATAAACAGCTGTTAAACCATCTGTACCTGGTGCTTTACCGATTTTAAGCTGCTTAATTGCTAACAAAATTTCCTCTGAAGTAATTAATTGATTCAATTCTTCCCTTTGATTTTCTGTAAGCTCACAAATATCTTTTTTTTTAAAAAAATAATTTTTATTTCCGTTTTCCAACATCATATTTATGTACAAACTATTATCCATCATTAATCATTAATTTTTATTTATTACTGATTCAGGCCTGCCCGACTGCCACTTCCTTTCTTCACAACCTCCCTCTCTACCCTCTACTACTTACACATCCTTCATCTCCTTCACTTTACTACTTCCTCTCCTCCTTCTTCACTCCTCCCTTCTTCCACCCTATCTAACCTTCTTATTCCCCTCCTCCTTCTCAACACTTTCCTACCTACTTTCTTCCCTCCTTCTACTCCTCTCTCCTTTTCTTTCTGAAATGGCAGTCAGGTAGCCCCAATATCATTTTAAATTTTAATTTCATATCTTCAAACATTACTGTACATTAATAATCAATCCATGTATCATTTCCCCCCCCCCTTTCGCCCCCCCCCTCGCCCCCGGACTTCCCAGAGCAAATACTGGGTATTATGACCAACAATCACAAGCTAAAGTATACAAAATATACATAACTTCCCTCCTTCAAAAATTTAAAACTTTAAATCCCCTCACAATAAAAATAAAGAGATAGGAAAGAATAATAAAAAGGAAAAAAGAAAAGAAGCAGTACCAACTTCACATATTACTTCTTCTTACAATCCATTTTTAAAATTAATCCATCTTCTCAAATTCAATTTTTTTCCACTTGTATATGCCTTCAAATTTCATAAGTCCATTTCTTAAATTACAGTCCATCTTCTCGAACTCAAATTTTCTTCACTTATATAGTTCTTCAATTGCCATAACATTTAATGTCCGTTCTTCTTACAGTCCATTTTAAAAATTAGTCCATCTTCTAAAATTCAATTTCCCCCCCCACTTGTATTCAAATTTCATAAGTCCATTTCTTAAATTACAATCCAACTTCTCAAATTCAAATTCTCATCACTTATATATTTCTTCAATTGTCATAACATTTAATGTCCAATCTTCCAATACTACTCCATCAATCAAATATCATTTCGAATAAAATCTCTCAAATACAATATTTCCAGCTTAACTTCATAACTTTTACTGTCTATAAACGTGTCAATTAAAACAAATCATCATTTAAACTACATCCACAATATAACAGTAAACAGTAAAAAATCATTACATCCACAACATTATCTAAATTCATAACTTTTACTTTCCATCCTTCACAATTAAAAAATATCATCCCATAGATTTATACCATACAAATAGCAAATAACAAAAATCCTATAATTTATATCCTAAACAAATCAATTCCAAAAATTAACCATAATCATCATATTCACATCTTAAACATTCCTCCCCTCTCCTATTCTATTTTCCATTGTTTCCAAACCAGTTAACTTAGCATCTAACAACAAAGGATTCCCTAAGCGGAGTCAAGCCGGAAGTCCAAGCTCACAAATATCTTGTTGTTGTAAATCTCTTTCTATCTCTGTATCATCAATCATATCCCTAGTATATAACTTTGTAATAATATTCTAAAAACGCTTTTTTAATCAAATTCTTTTAATACACTTCCTTGCCCCTATATTCTATTTTATCAATCGTTCGTGATTTCTGTTTTTTCCTTATTAAATAGGCAAGCCATCTTCCTGGCTTGTTAGCAATATTGAACATATTATGTTTTACATATTGTAAATTAATTGCTACTTGATCTGCCATCAACATGTTAAACTGACCTCTTAATATATTTATTCATTCTTTTATTTTACTATTTCCTGGGCTATTTATCAATAACTGTTCTTTCTTTTTAATTTCCTCTTCCTCTTCCTCTTCCTTTTTCTGCAGTTTATTTTTATATTTAATGTTCATTTGTATAAGATTTCCTCTCATATAAGCTTTACTAGCGTCCCAAATCATCTCTATAGATGTCTCTTTTTTCATATTCATAATAAAAAATTCTTTCATTTGTTTTTTACATTCATTTACATTTTGTTCATATTTAAACAAATTCTCATTCAACCTCCATGATCTCCTAGCCTCCTTTTCCTGATCAAATTCAATCCAAACCGGACTATGATCAGATAGAGTCCTTGAACAAATCTTCATCTTCTTCACTCTGGAGTACAAATCATTAGAAATCAAAATAAAATCAATCCTTGAAAATGATTGATGCCTGTCAGAAAAGAAGGTAAAATCCCTCTCTTCTGTATTATATTCTCTCCAAATATCTCTTAATTCCAAGTCCTCCATCATTTCAAAAAAAAGCCTTTGGTAATTTTGCCCGGCTTGAAATCTTCCTTAAACTTTTTTTGTCTTTTCGAGTATCCAACACACCATTCCAATCAACCATTAATATATATGATTTATAATCTCAAAATACTATTCTTTTATGTAAAAACTTGAAAAAAAATTCTTGTTGTTGATTCGGAGCATACACTCCTATTAATAATGTCTTCTTTCCCTCCAACAAAAATTCAATAGCAATATATCTTCCTTGCTTATCCACCTCAATTAATTTTGCTGATATATCCTTCTTTATATATATAACTAACCGTTTTTTTTTTCCAAAGCGGAGACAACAAAATGTACTCCCAGTTTTGAGTTTATCAAATATTTCTGGTCTAAAGATCTAATATGTGTTTCTTGTAAACAGATAATGTCATTTTTAAATTGTTTCAAATAATGAAATACTTTCCTTCTCTTCTGTGCTGAATTCAAACCATTAACATTCCAAGATAATAGTTTAATTGCCATTATTGGCCAAAGGAAACTTTTGGAACACCAGCTGCAAATCACATTTTGCTTTAGGCCTTGCTCCTCCCACTGTTTCCATTGTAGTAGTTGCAAATTGTTGGTGTGCCTTTACATCTTGTTCCTTGCGTTTAGCAGCAGCTCTTGTCAGCCTTTGTTCCTTTGGATCTGAACCCGTCATAGGTATTTCCAACACTTGTAATAAATCTTCTTCCATCACAATCTGTTCTTGTACCTGCTTCACTTCTCTTTCCTTCACTTCAGCCTCCCTTCTTCTAGCTTCCAATGGGGGAAGACTTCCAGCTTTTAATGCCTCAACATAAAATTCTCTTGCTTTTCCAACTGTATTGAGACGATGTGCTTTCCCTGCATAATATACTATTATACCAGTTGGAATATCCCACCTATATTCAATCTGGCGTTTTTTAAGTTCATTCACCAGGAAGGCAAATTCCTTCCTAGCCCTTAACATTTTTGGTGGAATTTCCTTTAATATTAAGATATCTTGACCAGCAACCTGAATCTTCTTCCCCTTATATGAAGCTTTCAGAATCTGATTTCTCACTGTTCTATTTGTAAAATAAATAACAACATCCCTTGGCAACTTTTTTTGCCTTGCTAGCCAAGAATTCACACTATATATTTTGTCAATTTGATAAGCCACATCTGCTGGACGGGCTGCTAATATCTCAGCAAATGGTTCAGAAAAAATTTCCCTTAAGTTCTCTTGTCTATTCTCCTTTAAGCCACGGATTCTTAAAGCAAATTCCATATTTTTGTATTGTATCAAAACTATTTCATCATCTGTTTTTTCCATTTTACTTTGAAATTCATCCATTTTATTTTCTAATTTTGAATTAAATTGCTTGATTTCCTCAACTTCCTCTTCTAATAAAATCACATTTGTTGCCAAACTTTGTATTGCAATTACAAATCCTTCTTTAACTTCTTTATTTCCCACTTGAATTTCTAATATCTGCTCTTTCATTTTAGACATCTCATCAGTTATTACTTTAACTTTTTCTTGTATAAAATCCTTCAAGTTCTCCTGTAACGCCTCCAAATTCAATGTTCTAGTATCTGCTGTATGAGCTGTAGTATCTGCTGTATGAGCACCAGCTGAAGAAATTCCAGAGCCCTTTGTTACAGTAGACTTTAATTGTTTGGCTGCCATCTTCTATAAAATTGTTTATTTATTTATTTACTTCCAACTTAATATTCACTTTAAATCTTCTTAGCCTCCTAAAAACAGTCTTTTAAAACAATATTTAAAAATCTTCCCTAGATTCTATCAGCAGGCAGCAAGGAGTTAAAGTAGCAAACAGCATGCAATTTACCAGCGGCAGACAGCAAGCAGTGAAAGTTCTGTCACTTTCGCTTTCCACTCGTTAGATTGTTAACAATTCGCCACCATTTTCTTGCTATTTTTAAGCTTGTTACAAAGTAACGGGGAATTGGCTTGGCTACTTGCATAAAGTTCTCCCACTTTCATTCTGTCCGGTATAATCCTTTATTGTCCAAAATAGATCTCGGCGTTTGGTCGTGGTGATTGAATCCGCCAAAGCAGGAAAATCCTCAGATATGGAGCACTTCGGGTTGCTGGAGGGAACTTAACCTTTCAAACCCCTTTTTTCTCAGGGGTTTTAGGGAAGTTCTACCTCTACCCTGCAGCTCACCTCCTCTTCTTCTCCCGAAGAGGGTTTTTTTCGAACCACTGGACAGCAGATTTAAGTTGTCTTAGCGATTCCACATAATCCAGAGGTTGGCGATCGTAAAGATCTCTGCCATCACCTACGGTGCCAAACCGGAAGCCCCTAAACTTCATAATTTCATTAGCAGTCGTGTATCCCAAAACTCTTCAGGTCTTATTTGCATGTGAAAGAGTGTAGTAATATTTTAAGTCTCATCAGTTGTTCTCTCTCTGAAGTTTGTACTGTATGATTGTTCAATAGCTAGGCCATTGCACTCCAATCTGTCCTGTTGCTGTTCAGTATCTACATGAAAATGGAGGAGATCACATAGAGCAGTGATGGCTAAAGTGCACATGTGACTGCGTGAATGCGTGCGCGGCTTCCATGCATGCGCCCTGCCCTGTAAATGTGCATACCCCTGCTGCATGTGCACCACCCTGTGCATGTGTGTGCGCCCTCTGCATGCGCCCCACCCCCACACATGTGCGCAGACTCCCCCACATGCCCCACTCCCCATGCAAGCACAGCAGAGATCCAAAGACCAGCTGGCTGGTGGGAGGCACATTCACATGTCCATGCGCGGTGGAGCTGAACTGGGGAGACAGCTCGCATGCCACAGAGAGGAGCTGCTTGCCACCTATGGCATGTGTGCCATAGGTTTGCCATTACAGACTTAGAGCCTTGAGTGAGGTACCATCAGAAAGCTACTATTGCAGTTTTATTTCTCCTTGCAACTTAATTCTTGAGAAACTGCTAATTCCCTAGATAATGAGTTAGAAAAAATAATGAACAAGCTGAAACTATATACACATAAGATGGTCATCTTCAGTTGCTCGGGAGTTCACGGCTTCCATGATGGCCTTGGACCTGACTCAAATAGTTGATGGCCCTACTCACAGTGGGGGTGGCACTCTGGATTTGATTTTCATCTCTGGTCAGTGGTTGAAGGATCTGGACTTGAGGGATTTAGTCATCGAGCCTTTGTCATGGTCAGATCACTCTCTCCTTCGCCTGGACTTTCTAACCGCCACTCAACACCGCAGGGAGACGGAACCAATACGTTGGTTCCGTCCCAGGCGCCTGATGGACCCGGAGAGGTTCCAGACGGAGCATGGGCCATTTCCTGAGGGTCTGGCTCACGGCACGGCTGAGGAACTTGTCGCGGCTTGGGAACGGGCCGCGGCGGGGGCCTTGGACCGTGTCGTGCCTTTGCGGCCTCTGACCCGGCGTAGGTCTCAACCAGCTCCCTGGTACTCCGAGGAGCTGAGGGGGATGAAACGCCGGAGAAGATGCCTAGAGAGTTCCTGGAGGTCCAGTCGTTCGGAGGCTGATCGGACACTAGTTAGGTCCTATACTAGGACCTACCTAGTGGCAATGAGGGAAGCGAGACATTGCTACGTCTCCTCCCTCGTTGCGTCGGCAGATAACCGCCCGGCCGCCCTGTTTTGGGTAAGTCGCTCTCTTCTTCAACAGGGGGAGCGGGATGACCCGTTGCAGGGTCGTGCTGAGGAGTTTAGTGGTTATCTATATGACAAAATCATTCAGCTTCGGGACGGTCTGGACCAAAATTGGGTAGATCCAGGTGGGATGTCAGAGAGCCGTCTTGTTGAGATTATTTGGGATGAGTTTGACCCTGTGGCTCCCGAGGACATGGACAGGTTGCTGGGTAGGTTGAACGCCACCACATGTTTACTGGACCCGTGTCCCTCCTGGTTGGTGCTGGCCGCGCAGGACGTGACACGAGGCTGGCTCCAGGGGATTACGAATGCTTCTTCGTTGGAGGGGGTCTTTCCGGCCGCCTTGAAAGAGGCGGTGGTGAGGCCTCTCCTCAAGAAGCCTTCTCTGGACCCAGATGTTTTAGGTAATTATCGTCCGGTCTCCAACCTTCGCTTCGCGGCGAAGGTTGTAGAGAGTGTGGTGGCATGTCAACTACCCCAGTACCTGGAGGAAACCGTCTATCTAGACCCGTTCCAGTCCGGTTTCCGGCCCGGTTACAGCACTGAGACGGCTTTGGTCGCGTTGGTGGATGATCTCTGGAGGGCCAGGGATCGGGGTTATTCCTCTGCCTTGGTCCTATTAGACCTCTCAGCGGCTTTTGATACCATCGACCATGGTATCCTGCTGCACCGGTTGGAGGGATTGGGAGTGGGAGGCACCGTTCATCGGTGGTTCTCCTCCTATCTCTCCGATCAGTCGCAGGCGGTGTTGATGGGGGGGCAGAGGTCGGCCCCGAGATGCCTCACTTGTGGGGTGCCTCAAGGGTCGATTCTCTCACCCCTCTTGTTCAACATCTATATGAAGCCGCTGGGTGAGATCATCAGTGGTTTTGATGTGAGGTACCAGCTGTACGCTGATGACACCCAGCTGTACTTTCCACACCGGACCACCCCAACGAAGCTATCGAGGTGTTGTCCCGGTGTCTGGAAGCCGTACGGGTCTGGATGGGGAGAAACAGGCTCAAGCTCAATCCCTCCAAGACGGAGTGGCTGTGGATGCCGGCATCCCGGTACAGTCAGCTGCAGCCGCGGCTGACTGTTGGGGGCGAGTCATTGGCCCCAATGGAGAGGGTGCGCAACTTGGGTGTCCTCCTGGACGGACGGCTGTCTTTCGAAGATCATTTGACGGCTGTCTCCAGGAGAGCTTTTCACCAGGTTCGCCTTGTGCGCCAGTTGCGCCCCTTTCTAGACCGGGATGCCCTATGCACGGTCACTCATGCTCTCGTGACATCCCGTCTGGATTACTGCAATGCTCTCTACATGGGGCTCCCCTTGAGGAGCACCCGGAGACTCCAGGTAGTTCAGAATGCGGCTGCGCGGGTGATAGAGGGAGCCCCTCGTGGCTCCCACGTAACACCTCTCCTGCACAGACTGCACTGGCTGCCTGTGGTCTTCCGGGTGCGCCTCAAGGTTTTGGTAATGATCTTCAAAGCGCTCCATGGATAGGGCCGGGCTACTTACGGGACCGTCTGCATCCACCGAATGCCTCCCACCAACCCGTGCGCTCTCACAGGGAGGGACTCCTCAGGGTGCCGTCGGCCAGGCAGTGCCGACTGGCGATGCCCAGGGGAAGGGCCTTTTCTGTGGGGGCCCCCACCCTCTGGAACGAGCTTCCCCCAGGACTTCGCCAACTTCCTGACCTTCGAACCTTCCGCCGCGAGCTTAAGACACATCTATTTATCTGCGCAGGACTGGACTAGATTTTTTAAATTTTTAAATGTTTAAATTTTAAATTGGGTTTTAAATGGGGTTTTATTATTTATATCTTTATTTTAATTATTCGGCCTATGTAATAAGTTTTTTAAATTAATGTTTTATTTTGTATATATATATGTTTTTTAATATGGCTGTACACCGCCCTGAGTCCCTAGGGAGATAGGGCAGTATAAAAGCACAAATAATAAATAAATAAAAATAAATAAACAATAGGAAACCAGGTTGTGTGACTGAAGTTCAATCTGTTTTGAACAGGTCTGGATTTCTCTGAAAGGGCAGACCTGTGTGCTACTTGAGTCCAGCTATCTGTATATAGTGTATAGTATAGTATAGTATGGTATGGTATGGTATGGTATGGTATGGTATGGTATGGTATGATAATATAATATAATATAATATAATATAATATAATATAATATAATATAATATAATATAATATAATATAATATAATATAATATAATATAATAATAAAATATAATATAATATAATATAATATAATATAATATAATATAATATAATATAATATAATATAATATAATATAATATAATATAATATAATATAATAACAACAGAGTTGGAAGGGACCTTCGAGGCCTTCTAGTCCAACCCCCTGTCCAGGCAGGAAACCCTACACCATCTCAGTCAGATGGTTATCCAACATTTTCTTAAAAATTTCTAGTGTTGGAACATTCACAACTTCTGCAGGCAAGTCGTTCCACTTATTAATTGTTCTAACTGTCAGGAAATTTCTCCTTAGTTCTAAGTTGCTTCTTTCCTTGATCAGTTTCCACCCATTGCTTCTTGTTCTATCCTCAGGTGCTTTGAAGAACAGCCCGAATATGCTCAGGTAGAAAAGATTTATTTTCCCATTCATGCCTAGTTTGTTAAAGGTAACCATTTCTAGAACTGGTTGAATTAGGTGATAAAGTTTTATATATCAATTATTTCCCAACTTGACTAATGCATTTTGAGAATTGGTCTTTGAGAATTGTCCAGAATCTTCAGGTCATGAAAAATATATTGGCTATGATTTATGTGATTGCCATTATATTATATCAATTTTGAAAGATGTCTATTACTTGTTTTCATAGTATCTTATGAAATCTGAATATCTTAGCAGCTATTTTCTCAAGATAAATCTTAATATTTCAGTTGAGCAGCTGAGAATCTTGCAGGGAAACTCTCAGTTTTGGGGATCTACTTCTTGGACAAAAGCAGAGAACTCCATGTATTTTATGGAGGACATTTCTATTCTCCATCTTCCCAGAACTTTGGGGATCAGTTATTTTGATCCATTTCCAAGATTTAAGGAATGCATTTATGCAAATACTGAGATGTAAAACTAAAATTTATGAAAATTGGCAATATATATATATATATATATATGCTTTCTAGTAAAAAATTGAAAAAAAGTTAAATAACCGGAGAAAAAACATGGAAATAGGATTAAGAAACATGTTTTATTCTTGATTCAATCTGCTGAAATTATTTACCCCTTACTGAATGTATACATTTTTATATTCAGAAAGTCCTTTGATAATTAATGTCTCTAAGTTTTCAGCACAGAATTTATATATTAAATCCTGAGACCAGCTGTTGTTGATCTATAAGCATAAGCCTCCTCCTTTCTTTTTACCAGATGTTTCTGTAATTCTGTCTGCTTTTTCAATCTGAAACCCTGGGATGTGCTGGCTGGTATCTTCAATTGATTCATTTAATCAGGTTTCAGAGAAGCATAGGACTGCTGAATTGTAAAAATCAGAATTGTATTTGTTTAAGAGGAGTATTTCATCCATCTTATTAGCAAGTGAACGTACATTGGTTAGGAAAATTGAAGGCAGAGGAGTTTTATTTCTCTTATTTCTTAGTTTGATTAGAATTCCCACCCATTTACCTCTCTTTCTCCACTTCCGCCATTTGGTTTTTTTTGGTAATCCATGGCTCCGGAGAAATTGCTTCTTTCTGTGTTAGAATCTTCTTTATGTTTGTAAAGACAGGTGGGGTGGGGTGGGTGAGATCACAGGAAGCTACTCCTTACAGAAATGTGGCTTAATTTTTAGCAGATGGTCTTGTGAGTAAGAAATCCGTAGTGAGTCGGAGAGAATAATTAAAAATAAAGAAACCATTAGAGAACATTTCACCAAGGCAGCCTTTGGTGGCGCCATCTTGGAGTTAGTTCTAGTTCTGTCTTGGGCACAAAGCCAGTTGAGTAACCTTGGCCTAGTCACTTTCTCTCAGTCCTTGGAAGGAGGCAATGTGGCAAACCACTTCTGAAAAGAACTTTGCCATGGTAGTTTCTGAGAGTCAGAAATGATTGAATCGAAGGGGAAAAAGTTACAATTAGTGGCATAGTAGCATTATATAAATATACACCATGTATTTTTTTCAAAACTAGAATGGCAATTTCAGTTGTTAATAGGAGTATCTCTTATTCAGTATAACAAACATTGTTTGGTGTAAATGTCTGTGGAGATTTTCATCCAGGTCATGGTTGCCCCAAAGGTGCTTTTCCCAGAGGGAACTAGACTTTATCGGGGTTTTTCTTTGACTATGTTTTGCTTCTCATCCAAGAAGGTGGTTTTGGAAAAGTACCTTTGGGACATTGCTTGGAGTACAAGCAGAAGTCAACATGTCTGCAACTCCTTAAAGCAGCTGTTCTTTTCCTGAGATTATGCTGCTGCAAATTCCTGGGAAAAGGTACATTTGGTTTAAGGAGTTACAAATGCTATATTTATGTTCTCATATTTGTCAGAAGACTTTCCCATCTCTGGGTTAATAGTCAACTGCCAAACCAAATTCTCTAAAATCTAATCATGATATTGTGACACATTATTAATGTTTTTATTTTCCTCTAAATCCCTCACATACTTTAGCCAAATACCTAGGATATTTCTGTCTTTCCTGCAGTAATCTTTTTTTCTTTTACATCCTTATAAATTCTTTCTAATTTCCATTTTTACAACTATTAATTGCCTTGAACTGTTTCAGTGTTTTGAGCTTATTAAATCAGCCATTTGTATTGCTGAGATCAGTGTTTGTTACTCCTTAAAAACAATTTGAGTTTGTGGCTTCATTAACAGAGCAGACAACATCCTTCTTTTCTTTAAGGACAATATTGATTTTCATTGAAGCAAACAATTTTTTTTTTCGTATAAAGTATTAAAATTTACTAAAAAGGTTAAAATTGAAGTGAGTAATCTTTGGCACATAATCCTCACTTGTTAATTTTAGCTCTATGCGTAGGAGCTGTTATGAGTTGAACAGCCTGCTCTAGCCTTCATTAGAGAAGCAACACACAGTTTTTGAGACAGGTGGAACTGGATCAAGCTGTGAAAGTGTTTTGCTTGAAGCTGGTCATTAGGGTTAGAAATCTGGTCTCTTTATTTTATCTTTTAATTTTAACTATGGTTATAACTCTTATTATTGGTTTTACTCTTTGTCCTTTTTTTCCTTTCTTGCCAGGCTGATGACAGTGCTCTGTCAAATTCTGTAAAGGAACAGCATGGAAACTGGCATCCTGAATTGTTAATGGGGTCATGGCATTCACATTATCATCTATCACTTCTGTGGATTTAACCAATGAGGAGCAACAGAACCTGAACAGAAGGTATCAAGAGTTATTATTGAAGTTATTATTATTATTCACATCTTTGTTATCTACCTAATGGCAGTAGATTTTCTCTATGTGTGCACCTGTATCAATATACATGCAATTTTTTCATGAATATAATTGCTAGTTCCAGATCATGCAAATTGTAGAATTCATGATAGTTATATTTAAAATTATTTAAAATTATAAGAAAGAAACTAGATATTAATTTTCAGATATAAATGCTTATTAGTTATAAAGAGAAATTATTATTCCACCCCCCCCCAATGTGCTAATAAAAATGACTTCTTGATTATTATAAATTTACATTTTCATTCATTGCTATTTTGTCTCACTTTTCATACAAAGAGAACTGCAAACCTTGAAAGGAAGAGTGTGCTTAGTCCTCTTACTCCTTAGTTCATTTACAAAATCATGCTCAATTTTCTGAATTTCTGACCACACTGTATTCTATATATTTTCTTTTAAAATAAACCAAAACAAAGATTAGAGGCATCTCTTCAGTATGAATTACTGTTTACAATAGAAACACAACAAAATTTCTATCTATCAAATAACCATCATTATATAGGGAATAGGACAAATAGTAAAATTTGTTAAGAACTTACTGTCTTTCTCCAGTATATTTTCTTTCTTATGATTTTTTTCTTTAAAATAGTGGGTGGGAAGAACAAAAAGTACT
This sequence comes from Ahaetulla prasina, assembly GCF_028640845.1. NCBI lineage: Eukaryota > Metazoa > Chordata > Lepidosauria > Squamata > Colubridae > Ahaetulla > Ahaetulla prasina. Next base: position 78,772,616 of record NC_080542.1, on the reverse strand, counting down.
AAATTATTCATGAGATATATTTGACAACCAATCAGTATGGAAATGTCAGAGTGGTATTTTATGAATATTTTTAATTTTAAAAGCTATGTTGAGATTTTGTACAAATGACTTGTGAAATGAGAGCAAAGCCTTTCTTTTAAGATCTTCATGAGAGCCATCTGCCAAGAGTTTCTGGGTAGATTTTAACAGTATGGGAGAATGAGATGGGGTTTGAAAAGGGCTTTTTAATTTTATAGTGGAGCTGTCAATTTGACCCCTATCAGTGAAGACTATGAGATTTTTAATGTCAAGTGGAGAATTAATGTTTTTATTGAATCATTATTTCTTCAAGATTTTTTCTTTCTTTCATATGTGTGCACTTAAGTATGATTGAAGTATGATTGAATGGTAGGTGTATGCTGATTCCTTTTCTTTTTCAAAAGAGATTGTCTAATAGAAAAATGTATATTTCTTGCCCCACCACACCAAAGAGCATAGGTTACTATTACTTTGTGGCAACATCTTCCTAGTAAAACTGTTCTTCCACATGTGTAAGTTTTGCAACTGCAGAATGAAAGAGGAGAAAAGAGAAATAGCAACATCTTCATTTTTCTGTTCTTTATTGTGATTACTTCAGTTAATCTAAGCTATTTGTTAATTTTTAAAATCTTTAGCCTTCACCTAGAATTCTTTAATCCTTTACTGTGTGAGTTGTATTGAATTCTGTTGGGCTGTATTATGCAATAAAATAGGAATAAAGTGATATAAATTTCTGCCAGTCTATTGTTTGTTTATGACTTGACATTTTAGGTCATCAAAACTTTTTCTTTAAATCTCTGAGAATGTCTGAGCAAGATAAACTAGAAGCTGGAAATGAGCTAGACTCATCTCTCTCTCAACCAGAGAATTGCATTCTTAATAAAATAGAAAGTTCAGAAGTAGATGAAAAAGAAGAATATGGCAAATCAGACCAGGTAATAAGAATTGGCATATTTTTTCTAATAAGCCTGTTTTTCTTTTCTCATTTTAATTTTATTAGATGTTATAATTTTAGACACCCTTTGTTCATTTTCAAATTTTAGTATGTGGTGAATGCTTCTGAAAGATTTGCTAATATTCACTAACATATTAACATACATAACAAGAAAGAATCTGGACCCTTATAAAGAAATTTACAAATGTAGAAAGAAATACCTTAATGCCTTAATAGTATCAATGATGGAAATAAGGGCAAATTATTTGATAGCTACCATATGAAATGCTATTATTTCTGTTATGCATATTTTCTACTAATATATTTGAATGTATTGTCACTTGCTTTCCACAGTTACAAAGTGCTAACCAGGACCAGCAGAAAAAGAGATCCAAGGTAGAGTTTTTGTCTGGTTGCTCAGAATTGCAATAGGTTGGCTTGGATGAAAATTTATATCACATGGCTGGTGATGAAAGTTTATAACTTTCATTTAATTTATGGTTGCAGATATTATTTTTATAATTTTTGCCTCAGTTCAGTTTTTTGGTCTTAATGAATTGATTTGTGTGTTTCTGCTATTTAAGGGAAAAATTACATTACATTACATTTATTTTTTCTTCTCTTGCCAAACTTCATGCTTTCATGCTTATAGATGCTTTCATGCTTACAGATATCTAGTTTTCAAAGATGAAAAGAGACAATTAAACTATACTTTCTTATTTTAAAGACTAGAATGTTTCATTTTAGCTACGTAAATATATCAGTTAATTTGTTGCAGATGTATTATGGTTTTGAAGTTCCAAAATTTTGATGAAAGTTTTCATTGCAATTTAATCAAGTTTTCAAAAGTACTGATTTATTTTTCAGATATCCTAATTTCAATTATTCATCCATTATTCTTAGTAGTTTATGAGCAGTTTATTCTTAGTAGTTTATGAGCAGTTTATTCTTGCATACCAGTTTATCTCTTTTTTAGTTTTTACTGCTAAAGTCTCATTTTTCATGCATGTACAAATGCATTTTGTACATACATCATGCATGTACAAATACAAATATACATACCTGCTATTATATTATTTGTTTAGAAATTATTTTACTTCTCTATTTCAGTCAGGAGGAAAGGGGAAACTGGTACGAAGCCTTGCTGTTTGTGAAGAATCATTTCCTCGTCTTGAACTGGACACTGACAATCAGGTATCTAAAACAGTTTTCTAAGCTGCATGAATATTTTTTCTTTTCCTGTGCATGATAACAGTTTATATTTATAAAAGAAATTCTTAATTTGGGGGAATCAAAGTGGCTTTTCACATGAGCATACTTTATTTTTAATGTTTTTAGTGTATTTCTTTGATATACATGAGTAGATCAACAGTATATCACAGGGTGTTATTTGCTCTTTTTTTCCAGAGCCCCTGAAAATTTCAACAAATGGAAAGGAATTCAAAAGAATTCAGATTAATTATTTAAAAAAAAACCTCAAAAAGTTACAATTGTTATTTTCTCTAAGGCTATCTCTTTTAAGGATACACCAAATATAAGATTGAATCATTCTGGCTTAGAAGTCATACAAAATCTTCATATTGCTTCCCATGTCTTAGTTTATAGTTACAGCTCAATTTTTGACCCTACAAATAATAGTAATCTATAAAAAAAAGTGCATTGTATTCCAGATGGTTTATTTTTCTGATTCCTGGAGCTAATCTTCCAATATTGCAAAATATGTATTTTATGAGTTTGTAGTAGTATTGTATGAATTAAGTTTACACACACACACACACACACACACACACACACACACACACACACATATATATTTCAGAATCTTGTCCATTTTTCCTTTAGCACTTATTGCAAAAAGCTTACATTTCTATTTGCTTAAAAACATAAATTTAACAAACACAGAAACCAAAAGAAATTATTTCTTACTTGAAATAAAGTTATTTTTCTCAACATTTTTACTTGAAGATTCAGATATTAATTGAAGAATGAGATCAACCCTAGGAAGGGAGAAGAAAGAGGAAATAAATGTTAAACTTCTGTTAGCACAAAAATCAAATCACAGTTAAGTGTACTTTTAAAAAAGTTTCCTCTGTTAACTTGAAATGACTTAAATTTACTTCTCTGGGCTTTTCTCTGGAGCGGTTTTTTTCCTCTGTCTGTTTGTTTATTTTTTGAATGACCAAAATTCACTGTCCCATATCTTAATAAGCTGTGGGGATTTTATACATTCTCTTCCTGGTCTAAGATTATATTTATGCAGTATAACAATCAGAATCAATAGATTCTTTTATCAATTGTGGGTAGTTACTTTGAAAACAATTCTAATATTTAACTCAGCTTGCATTATTATAAATGTATGGCTTTTGTTCTGCATTTTATTTGTATTTTCTATCATTTCAAATGGAATCTGAAAGGAGAAATATATAAATATATCAGATTGTACTAAATATTGCATGACAGTTCTGATGTTTTCTCTACTGATGAAAAAAAGAATGATATATTCTATAGAAACTAGCATGTTTAGAAGCAAGCATCTTTTCTATATTGGCCCAATGCCATTTCTTATGGTCCTTACTACTTCTTAACTCACCATGACATGTCACCCAAAAAATTAAGGATGCAAGGATTAAGTATATTCTACTACCAAAGCCTGCATATTGAGGATAGTTGGCTAAATTAATAAGTATACTACTTGGTTTAAAAACTGATGAATTTTGCATAGGAAAGCTAAATCAGTAGTCTATTCATTTCATTGATTGAAGGAACCTGGAAGAGTTATATCAATGGAAATGGATTATTTTTAAAGTTAATTTGGATTTTTCCTTATTAGTTTACCTAGCTAGTTTACAAAGCACAAAGTCTGAGTCATCAAAGAATGTATGGTACATTGCCAGAACTACAGAGTATGGAATGTACTACAAACCTGATGTTTGTATTATATTTGAAAAATTGCCTTGATTTTCCTGTGTAGGAAATTTTCATTTATTTATTTATTTTTGTCACACAGTATATATAAGCATAAGCATGAAATAATTATACAATATATAAGCATATATATGAGTATAAGTATATAATAACTATATTAATTGGATATAACGAAGGAAAACAATAGGACAGGAATGGTAGGCACATTTGTGCTCTTATGTACGCCCCTTACAGACTTCTTAGGAATGGGGTGAGGTCAATGTTAGATAGTTTTTGGTTGAAGTTTTTGGGATTTTGGAAGAGACCACAGAGTCAGGTAGTGTATTCCAAGAATTAACAACTCTGTTAATCTTGTAAATCTTGTTTACCTGTATTACTTCATCATAAAAGTTTACGTGATCTCACAATCTGTCCTTATTTTAAAAAGAATGTTGCCTCTAATGTTATATTGGTTTATTAGTAGTACTACTGCAATTCAACATTTTGTGTTCGCTACGCCTAACTTGTATGAATGTACTTATCAATGTTGTAATTTTGGAATTGAAAAAAATCAATAAAAAACAAATATAAGAAACAAAAACCAGATTTTTCCACGACTCTGCAGCTTTCCTGTGTGTTTTTTTCTAATGCAAAGACTTTATAAAGGATTGTTATGTTATATGTATGACATAGAATATATACAGTGCAATATGCTTATATATTTGTATTAAACTGTTTGTAAAGTCTGTCTTTTCCCCTATTTTTTTGTAAAACGGCAAGTGCACTTAGGAATCACTTTGACTTCAGCATAAACAACCGAAGATGTCAAAGTCAATTAAAACTTTTTCCATTAAGTTCCATGAATCTCATTTCAGTAAGTCTTAGCCCACAGTCATGTATTGGATTGTCTTTATAGGCAGCAAAAGCATTAGTTTTTCTTTTTCCCCCCCCCACATCATAATATAAAAAATATTTTCAAAAGAAAAAATGTTGAGCATAGATTACATTTGTAAATATTTGTAAAAATAATTATACCATCTCACAAGCTAATTTACTTAGCAAAAAACACATTTGGGTTCAAATTAGTACAACCTCAAGTACATCTTCAAGCATTGCTAATACAAATGAAATTAGCACAGAGCTTCTGTTACACCGTTCCAAAGTGGAAGCATTCTAAATATTTGAGAAAACTTTAGGATCACTGCATACAATCATGTTATATTTTAATTTTTTAATTAGTAAGATTAGCATAATTTGCATTTTTTTTTCATTTGTCAACATTAGTAGGCCTTTTTCAAGAAACAACACATTAATAATTTCTGGTATAAAATAAAATTAACCATACATATGAATATTGTCAAGTTCTGATTATTACATTCCTAATTTTAAGTACACTTTATTTAAAATGTCCCACTGTATTTTTACATAAACTTAATAATGCCTTATGTTTACATTAAATTTTTCAATCAATTTTCACTGAGATGAATTCTGCTGATTTCAATGTAATTTTAATATAAATAATTTCATAATTAACATCCTAGTAATAACATCTTCATGCTTTTATTTGGCATTTTATTTTAAATGATTTTTATTGAATCCATTGGGATATACTGCAAACAAATAAAGAGCTATACGTTATTTTTCTTTAACTAAATTCTGATATTCAATAATATGGACTATATTATGATACTCAGTGATACTATACTACCTAACCAACGAAAAAGTATCCCTAAGAATATATTATATTTTCTTAAGATTAAGTGTATCAAATACTGTTTGGCTCCAGCTTTTCTAAGCTTGCACTTTCCTATGCATTTGGGAAGCCATGCCAGTTTTTCTGAATCTGGCCCTAAATTATTATATTTTTTTCAACAGGAATCAATACAGCAACAGCTTCCAAGTTTCCCCAATCTATGAGAAGAGGATAAATCTAGTAAGGATGATTCTGAGAAAGAAAAAGAGAAGGCTAAAAAGAAAGATAGAAACAGTGAAAAAACCAAGATAAGAATGTTATCAAAAGGTGAATATAAATATTATTTAGTCATTTACACATGGAGCCACTTTAAATGTTTGTATTTGCTTTTGTTTGTATTTGAATTAGTTTGTATTTTTTATATTCTGTACTTGTTTCTGGGATTGTGGTATATGTATAGTTTATGTAAACTGTAGAATACATATATGATTGGTATATAACAAATGTGATATACAAAACAAATTTTCTTTACAACTCTTTTTACGTCTAAAATATGTGCTGAAAGGATATCTTAAACTTTCAAAGTCATAGTAATTCTAACTATGTACATCCATATAAAGATATATATAAATATCTTAAATAATTACATAAAGAGAAAGAACTTGTTTTGTTCTAAGGAATACATTCATCTTCCCCAAAAGCTTTTTAGATCAGCCATGGTAGACCACAGCTTTTTCAGTTTGCTTCCTTCTCTTTCCCACCACACAGAGATACTGCTGTATTGCAGCATCAAAACTGAAAACATATGTAATGTTTTTCATAAAAATGATATGCAAATAGCTTAGCTGCATTAGCAGTAGTATAATAGAAAGTATTATTTATAAGTCAATGTGTTATATATCCTATCTACATATTTTCAACCTGATACTAAAATCCATAAGTAGAGTTTATATTAAGAAGAGAAGTGGAATCAGGGCAGGGACAATGTGGAACGAAGGAAAAATACACATTAACTGAGGGTTTTGGGGTTTTTTTGAATTTATATCCCACCCTTCTCCGAAGACTCAGGGCGGCTTACACTGTGTTAAGCAATAGTCTTCATCCATTTGTATATTATATACAAAGTCAACTTTTATTGCCCCCAACAACCTGGGTCCTCATTTTACTTACCTTATAAAGAATGGAAGGCTGAGTCAACCTTGGGCCTGGTGGGAATTGAACTTGCAGTAATTGCAAGCAGCTGTGTTAATAACAGACAGACTTAGTCTGCTGAGCCGCCAGAGGCCCTCAGTTGCTGTGGTTGTAGACTTTTTTATCCATTATTGAAAGTGTTTCAGCATAGGAACATTATGATGCAATAATAGTTTGCAGTGCATGTATTGTCGCTTATTTAACAGAAGCATTGCCACTTTATTTCTTGCTTTTAGAATTTTTCATACATATTACACAGCATAATTGTAATTAATTATTATAAATGTGATATATGTAAAATATAAAAATTAATGTAGAGGTGACTATCTAAAAAACGTTCTAATTGCAGTGAATTTACCCTGATTGAGGTGCACAGTAGTGTCTTCTCTTTATGATCCAAGAAAAAAACCCTTACATCCCAGATTTTTGGAATGTCCTTCATTCAGACCTTGCTATCTTTTCAGCTAAAGTGTATTGGGTTGTGGTAAAGGTAACGGTTCTCCTCGCACATACGTGCTAGTCGTTGCCGACTCTAGGGGGCGGTGTTCATCTCCGTTTCAAAGCTGAAGAGCCTGTGCTGTCCGAAGATGTCTCCGTGGTCATGTGGCCAGCATGACTCAACGCCAAAGGTGCACGGAACACGGAACACTGTTACCTTCCCACCAAAGGTGGTCCCTATTTTTTCTACTTGCATTTTTACATGCTTTCAAAACTGCTAGGTTGGCAGAAGCTGGGACAAGTAACGGGAGCTCACCCCGTTACACGGCAGCACTAGGGATTCGAACCGCTGAGCTGCCGACCTTTTGATCAACAAGCTCAACGTCCTATCCCCTGAGCCACCGCATCCCCTGTCTCCTGGGTTGTGATAACTACAGTTAAAAAGTTAAATGTGTTAAAACCAACCCCTGTAGTTGCATTTATAAATTGTCTGTAATATTTTATTTTACCTTCATTTAAAAAAAGTTTATGATTATATTTTCATTTTGCATGTTATTGATGGCTTAAATTCATGTTCTATTACTATGATAATTTTCAGTATAAAAATGCCATAGAAATAAATAGTACATAAAATTATCTACTTGAAATATCCAGTTCTGACAAATGATGGTATCATTCATAGGCTACTTGAATGAAATGTTTATTTCAATCTAGCACTGATGTGCTGACAAACCAATTTAAATAAATATACTGAATCTCTACAGTAGTAGTAATTTATACCATAACTAATTAGAATCTATATGCATTTTTGTCATTTACTGCACATTTGGTCACCTCATTGCCTTCTACGATATTATTATGATATTCAAATGTTTTCCTTCATGACAACTAACTAGATGTGGAATACAAGCTGTTTAATTGTTTTAAACATAATGCTTATGTTCTAAATTCTGGATTTCTTTATGGATTTACTCAAAGGATACACATTTTATAGATAATTCCAGGAAAATGAAATCAATTTATTTGATTGACAGAATCAACGTACTCTATTTTTCATGTGTGTGTGTGTTTGTGTGTGTGCGTACAATCAATTTACCTTAAACAATAAATTAAGTGTTCTTAAGACCATTGTGACTCAGTAGTTAGAATGCAGTATTGCAGATTAATTCTGCTCACTGCCAGCTGCCAACAGTTTGGCACTTCGATTCTCAGTGGCTCAAGGTTGACTCAGATTTCCATCCTCCTGAGATCGGTACAATCAAGACCCAGATTGTGGGGAAAATATGCTGACTCTGTAAACCGCTTAGAGAAGGCTGTAAAGCACTGTGAAGTGGTATATAAATTTAAGTGCTATTGCTGTTTTATTTTAATATACTGTATATTCGTCGTTCATTGTGTTTCTCTAAATAGAAACTACTGATTTCTCTAGATATTCTACTTTTGTAGAAATTCTTTAGTTATTCTAATATATTTTAGATCCAACCAGATAAACACAGCCAAATGTGTATGTATATTACACACACAGAGCATTGATCCCAACAAAAAACTAGGCTTGAAGTTTAGTGGTAAGTGAGTTGTGTACTATTGCCCATGGCTATCATTTATGTTTCGTTCCACTTACAGTACAGAATTTTTTTCCATGATTTATTTGTTGAAGCCAAATCAACAGCTTTGTTTTCTTTTTCTAATAATATGGAGATAGAATCATGCTATATAGCTAGCTTCTTAATTCCTGCTTTCACGGTTGTGGTGGGAAAGATGAATGGGGATATGATTGTCCAGTGAACAAAGAGCTTCCATGTTTTGTTTCTCCATCCACTAGTCAATAATAATCCAATAGTGAATACCAGCAATTTTGGAATAGTATAATATGCAAACAAATCCAAAGCTACTTTTGTTTGTTATTCTATCTTTTATTTTGGCTTGATTTACCCATTCCTTTTACATTTGCTCAAGCAAATGCAGATATCTCCAGAATGCAATCTTTTCAGTTTGTAATTTATTTATTTTTAAAAAACATAATACTGTATATTAAATACTCAATTGTGCTTGGTGCTTATAATTGAGCACCTGTTCTATTAAAATGTTATTAATGTAAGATACAAATTTCATAAATCAGGCACCCCAGAGGACAGATGGAGAGAAAGAAACCACACAATTCCACATGTGATTAGAGAAAGTCTGGAGCCGAGGGAGTCCACTGTTCCTCAGATAACTGGCTGTGAATCCCTCCTTGTGAAGTGGGGCCATCGGAATCAGATGGGGCTGTTGATCACGTACCTGGCTCCTTGCTGCGTGACTACAGCCCTACCTGAACTACTAGAGGTGCTTGCTGGCGTGGCGGTTGAGATTCCCAGACTTTTGGTCTTGGGAGATTTCAACTTGCCATCAGCCGGCTTGTCATCAACGGTGGTTCAGGAGTTCCAGGCCTCCATGACGGCCTTGGACCTGATTCAAGTAACTGATGGCCCTACACACATTGGGGGAGGTGCGCTAGACTTGATTTTTATCTGTGGTCAGTGGGTTAATGATCTGGATTTAGGAGATATAGTGAAAGAACCGGTGTCATGGTCAGATCATTTCCTTCTTCGCCTAGACTTTCGGACCATCGCTCCCCGCCGCAGGGAGACGGAGCCAATGCATTGGTTCCGTCCCAGGCGCCTGATGGACCCGGAGAGGTTCCTGACGGAGATTGGGCCGATTCCTGAGGATCTTACCCATGGCACGACTGAAGAATTGGTTGCGGCCTGGGAACGGGCCACGGCTGGGGCTTTGGACCGTGTCGTGCCTTTGCGGCCTCTGACCCAGCGTAGATCTCAATTGGCTCCCTGGTTCTCCGAGGAGCTGAGAGAGATGAAACGCCGGAGAAGACGCCTAGAGAGTACCTGGAGGTCCAGCCGTTCCAAGGCTGATCGGACACTAGTGAGGTCTTTTACTAAGACCTACCTAGTGGCAATGAGGGAGGCGAAATGTTCCTACGTTTCCACCCTCATTGCATCCGCAGATAACCGCCCAGCCGCCCTGTTTCAGGTGACCCGTTCCCTCCTTCAACAGGAAGGACGGGATGACCCCCTACGGGGACGAGCTGAGGAGTTTAACGGTTATCTATACGATAAAATCATTCAGCTTTGGGATGGCTTGGACCATGATTGCGAGGATCCAACTGAGATGGCGGAGACACGTCTTGTTGAGGTTATTTAGGATGTGTTTGATTCTGTAGCTCCCGAGGACGTGGACAGGTTGCTGGGGAGGTTGCACGCAACCACATGTTTACTGGACCCGTGTCCTTCCTGGTTAGTGCTGGCTGCTCAGGAAGTGACACGAGGCTGGCTCCAGGGGATTATAAATGCTTCTTTGGTTGAAGGGGTTTTCCCCGTCGCCTTGAAAGAGGCGGTGGTGAGACCTCTCCTGAAGAAGCCTTCCCTGGACCCAGCTATTTTGGAAAACTACCGTCCAGTCTCCAACCTTCGTTTTCTGGCGAAGGTTGTAGAGAGTGTGGTTGCATGGCAACTCCCCCGGCACCTGGAGGAAGCTGTCTATCTAGACCCATTCCAGTCCGGCTTCCGACCCGGCTACAGCACGGAGACGGCTTTGGTCGCGTTGGTGGATGACCTCTGGAGGGCCAGGGACGGGGTTGTTCCTCTGCCTTGGTCCTATTAGATCTCTCAGCGGCTTTTGATACCATCGACCATGATATCCTGCTGCGCCGGTTGGAGGGATTGGGAGTGGGAGGCACCGTTTATCGGTGGTTCTCCTCCTATCTCTCCGACTGGTCGCAGACGGTGTTGACAGGGGGGCAGAGGTCGTCCTCGAGGTGCCTCACTTGTGGAGTACCTCAGGGGTCGATTCTCTTGCCTACCCTGTTCAACATCTATATGAAGCCGCTGGGTGAGGTCATCAGTGGTTTCAGGGTGAGTTATCATCTGTACGCTGATGATACTCAGCTGTAGTTTTCCACCCCGGACCACCCCAACGAAGTGGTCGAAGTGCTGTCCCGGTGCCTGGAAGCTGTACGGGTCTGGATGGGGAGAAACAGACTCAAGCTCAATCCCTCCAAGACGGAGTGGCTGTGGATGCCGGCACCCCGGTACAGTCAGCTGCACCCGCAGCTGACTGTTGGGGGCGAGTTAGTGGCCCCAAAGGAGGTGGTTCGCAACTTGGGCGTCCTCCTGGATGGACGGCTGTCCTTTGATGAACATCTGGCAGCCATCTCCAGGAGGGCCTTTTACCAAGTTTGCTTGGTCCGCCAGTTGCGTCCCTTCCTTGACCGGGATGCCTTATGCACAGTCATTCACGCTCTGGTTACGTCTCGGCTGGATTACTGCAATGCTCTCTACATGGGGCTGCTCTTGAGGTGCACCTGGAGGCTGCAGTTAGTCCAGAATGCAGCTGCCCGAGTAGTAATGGGAGCCGCTCGTGGCTCCCACTTAACACCTCTGCTCCGTAGTCTACACTGGCTTCCTGTGGTCTTTCGGGTGCGCTTCAAAATTCTGGTCACCACCTTTAAAGCGCTCCATGGCTTAGGACCCGGGTACTTACGAGACCGCCTGCTGTTACCCTATGCCTCCCACCGACCCGTACGCTCTCACAGAGAGGGTCTCCTCAGGGTGCCGTCCGCCAAACAATGTCGGCTGGCGGCCCCCAGGAGTAGGGCCTTCTCTGTGGGAGCATCGACGCTCTGGAATGAACTCCCCCCTGGCCTACGTCAAGTGCCTGATCTTCGGACCTTCCGTCGTGAGCTAAAAACTTATTTATTTATCCAAGCAGGACTGGCATAATAGTTTGATTTTATATCGGGGTTTATTAATATTTTAAATTTTAAATTCTTTTTTAATCATCAGCCATTTAGTAATTGCTATATTTTAATTCGTTTTAATTGTATATATATTGTATTTTATTTCTGGCTGTACACCGCCCTGAATGGCTAGATTATTTTCATTTTTTAAAAATGAAACTATTAGTAATGTATGTTTTTTCAGACCGCAGCCAAGAATATACAGATTCAACAGGCATAGATTTGCATGAATTTCTGGTTAACACATTAAAGAATAACCCCCAGTAAGTCCCAGTTTCTCTCTCCCTTTTTTGCATAGCTTGGCTCTTAGCAATTTGTAGGTATAGAACATTTCTTTCTAGAAAATGGTATTCATCGTATGTGAAATAATGTCAATGTAAAAAAATTATTTTAGCAAAATCTGCATTATAAGTATAATGTACTATATGGCTCGTAACCTACTTTTATCAGAATTTGGCCATTCTTGATAAATTTGGCTATTTACATGCATGCTTACACATAAGGGCACAAACTAATACAGAATTCTATAGCATTCCCAAACAGCCTTGCTAAACAAAAGTAGCTCAAAAATATGCAATGCTTATCAGATATAGCTAGCTGTGAGAGTTGTTTCAGAAAAAAAAAAAAGCTCTTATTATAATGTGAATATTGAAAATTGTCTGGTGGACATAAAAGAGATGCCATCTTATAACTTAGATAGAAAGAACAGAGAAAATGAACACGAATTTTACTGCGTTAGTGGCAGCTATGTGTCTTTTGTCAAACAAGACTGTGTACTAGAATTCTTGTGTTGTAACATTTACCTTCCTTCTCATCAGGGCTCTTCCATTCTTTGAATTCTATTTTTGTAACACAGTGCTTGGAGGAAGATCTGAAGCCAGCTTGCAATCCACAGTGTGTTTGATCGTTTCCAGTTTTTCATGAGAAACACATGTTTTTTCATGTTATGTGAATATCATAAAAATCAAAGTAATCATGAAGAGTTCAGTGCAAATAACAGTGCAAAATAAATAAATCACTTTCCATGGAAAAGTTAAGAGTAAAATTTATAGTAATGTACATTAATTCAGGAATTATGTTACAATATGAATAATAGCATTGAGGAAATATCCAGGTTTAACCTATAACTTCTGGTGAGAAATAAAGCTTTGGGGGAACTCATGATAAATTTTATAGGAATAGAAATAATGTCTCCAGATTTGGAATCATATCTCCATTTTAAGATTTTTTTACTACATGAGAAACATATTTCTAAATGGAATAGGTCTTTTGTTCGTGGAATATTACTCATGGAATCATATACTGTTTTTCATTGGATGCCAAATCCAAAACTCATACTGGCATCCATATTCAAAGCATTATTTAAAAAATAAATACAAAATGAAATAGAGATATAGCACATAAGGGAAAAGAGTACAGATAAGTTTCACTATCTACTGTCCACTTGATAGGGTTACAAATCATCCTGACATTTGTCTGTTTGAAAAGCTAGTTTTTAAAAATCTTTCCTGAAGAAAGGCATGCTTAGAGCCAAGTAAGGAGAATATTAATGTCATTAAACAGATCAAGGGTAACTAGCTGAGTAGGAACTTTCCCTTTGCCTCTCCAATCTCAACTGTTGCCCAAGTTCCCATAAAAGCATTTCATAGAATTATTCTTATTTATTTATTTATTTATTTATTTATTTATTTATTTATTTATTTATTTATTTATTATTTAAATTTTTATACTGCCCTTCTCCTGAAGGACTCAGGGCGGTTCACAGCCAGGTAAAAAATACACAATAATACAATATAAATACGATTAAAATACAATTAAAAAACTTATTAAATTGGCCAAGATTAAAAATTTAGGATAAAAACCCATTAAAAACCCATAAATTTAAAACTAACCCAGTCCAGCGCAGATGAATAAGTGAGTTTTGAGCTCGCGATGAAAGGTTCGGAGGTCCGGAAGTTGACGGAGTCCTGGGGGGAGTTCGTTCCAGAGGGCGGGAGCCCCCACAGAGAAGGCCCTTCCCCTGGGCGTCGCCAGACGACACTGTCGCGCCGACGGCACCCTGAGGAGTCCCTCTCTGTGAGAGCGCACGGGTCGGTGAGAGGTATTCGGTAGCAGCAGGCGGTCCCGTAAATAGCCCGGCCCTATGCCATGGAGCGCTTTGAAGACGTTCACCAACACCTTGAAGCTCACCCGGAAGGCCACAGGTAGCCAGTGCAGCCTGCGCAGGATAGGTGTCACACGGGAGCCACGAGGGGCTCCCTCTATCACCCGCGCAGCTGCATTCTGGACTAACTGAAGCCTCCGGATGCCCCTCAAGGGGAGCCCCATGTAGAGAGCATTGCAGTAATCCAGACGAGACGTCACAAGGGCGTGAGTGACTGTGCACAAGGCATCCCGGTCTAGAAAGGGGCGCAACTGGCGCACCAGGCGAACCTGGTGGAAAGCTCTCTGGAGACGGCGTCAGGTGGTCTTCAAAAGACAGCCGTTCATCCAGGAGAACGCCCAAGTTGCGCACCCTCTCCATCGGGGCCAATGACTCGCTCCCAACAGTCAGCCGTGGACTCAGCTGACTGTACCGGGATGCCGGCATCCACAGCCACTCCGTCTTGGAGGAATTGAGCTTGAGCCTGTTTCTCCCCATCCAGACCCGTACGGCTTCCAAACACCGGGACAGTACTTCGATAGCTTCATTGGGGTGGCCCGGTGTGGAAAAGTACAGCTGGGTGTCATCAGCGTACAGCTGGTACCTCACACCGAAGCCACTGATGATCTCACCCAGCGGCTTCATATAGATGTTGAACAGAAGGCGAGAGAATCGACCCTGCGGCACCCACAAGTGAGGCGCCGCGGGTGACCTCTGCCCGTCAACACTGTCTGCGACGTCGGAGAGATAGGAGGAGAACCACCGATAAACGGTGCCTCTCACTCCCAATCCTCCAACCGCGCAGCAGGATACCATGGTCGATGGTATCAAAAGCCGCTGAGAGGTCTAATAGGACCAGGGCAGAGGAACAACCCCTATCCCTGGCCCTCCAGAGATCATCCACCAACGCGACCAAAGCCGTCTCAGTGCTGTAACCGGGCCGGAAACCGGACTGGAACGGGTCTAGATAGACAGTTTCATCCAGGTGCAGGGGAAACTGATATGCCACCATACTCTCTACAACCTTTGCCGCGAAGCAAAGGTTGGAGACCAGACGATAATTACCTAAAACAGCCGGGTCCAGAGAAGACTTCTTGAGGAGGGGCCTCACCACCGCATCTTTCAAGGCAGCCGGAAAGACCCCCTCCAACAAAGAAGCACTCGTAACCGCCTGCAGCCAGCCTCGTGTCACCTCCTGAGTGGCCAGTACCAACCAGGAGGGGCACGGGTCCAGTAAACACGTGGTGGCATTTAACCTACCCAGCAACCTGTCCATGTCCTCGGGAGCCACAGGGTCAAACTCATCCCAGACAATATCACCAAGACCGCCCTCAGACGCCCCGTCCGAATCGCCACAATTTTGGTCCAGACCGTCCCGAAGCTGAACGATTTTATCGTATAGATAACCGTTAAACTCCTCAGCACGTCCCTGCAATGGTCATCCCGCCCCCTGGTGAAGGAGGGCGGGTCACCAAACAGGGCAGCTGGGCGGTTATCTGCCGGCGCAATGAGGAGGAGGCGAGCAACTCTCGCTTCCCTCAGTGCCACTAGGTAGGTCCTAGTATAGGATCTAACTAGTGTCCGATCAGCCTCTGAACGGCTGGACCTCCAAAAACTCTCTAGGCGTCTTCTCCGGTGTTTCATCCCCCTCAGCTCCTCGGAGAACCAAGGAGCCGGTTGGGATCTGCGCCGGGTCAGAGGCCGCAGAGGCACGACACGGTCTAAAGCCCCAGCCGCAGCCCGTTCCCAGGCTGCGGCTAGTTCCTCTGCCGTGCCGTGAGCCAGACCCTCAGGGAATGGCCCAAGCTCCGTCCGAAACCTCTCTGGGTCCATCAGGCGCCTGGGACGGTACCAACGTAGTGGTTCCGTCTCCCTGCAGTGTTGGGTAGCGGTCAGAAAGTCCAGGCGAAGGAGAGAGTGATCTGACCATGACAAAGGTTCTGTGACTATATCTCTCAAGTCCAGATCCTTCAACCACTGACCAGAGATGAAAATCAGGTCCAGTGTGCCTCCCCCGATGTGAGTAGGGCCATCCACTACTTGAGTCAGGTCCAGGGCCGTCATGGAGGCCATGAACTCCCGAGCTACTGTCGATGACGAGCCGGCAGATGGCAAGTTAAAGTCCCCCATGACTAAAAGTCTGGGGGTCTCCACTGCCACCCCGGCAAGCACCTCCAGAAGCTCGGGCAGGGCGGCTGTCACGCAGCAAGGAGCCAGGTACGCGACCAGCAAGCCCATCTGACATCTATGACCCCACCTCACAAAGAGGGATTCACACCCGGCAATCTGAGGTACAGTGGTCTCCCTCGGCTCTAGACTCTCTTTAATAACAACCGCCACCCCCCCACCCCTACCCTGCGCCCTCGGCTGATGGAATGCACGGAAACCCAGTGGGCACATCTCAACCAGGGGCACGCCCCCTTCAGTACCCAACCAGGTCTCAGTAACGCCTATAATATCCGCGGCACCCCCCTGAATCAGATCATGTATTAGGGGGGCCTTATTGGCCACGGACCTTATCTTATCTTTTCATGACATTTGACCAAGCTGCCAAAATATTTTTGAGCCTAGTTTCTTCAATGAACAATGTCAGTTGGGCTGGAATGATTAAGTCAATTGGAAATAGCCTTTATTGTTAACCTCCCAAGACCTAAATTTTGTGTGTTGTGGTTGACACTTGAACATAATGAAGATAGACTTAATTGTGGAGAACAGTTTTAAAACAAACAATAACCCTCTTCTCTGAACAGTATAGCCTAAGGGATATGTCATATTTATAGCTATACTGAAATCAGAGGGTTGATACAATTATTAAGAAGATTAGTGTCTTGTTAGACACCCTTACTTTTTTACAAGGATAATAGAATATACACTACTGTAAAATACCTCACTCAGGTAAAATAAAATCTATATCCTTTTTTCCAACTTATCCTAAGAACACTAGGCGTGCATTCTTTTCTTTGAATAGGAAACTTAATTAATCCCTTCATTAGGAAAGAAACTTAAACATATTTGTACTTCTTATAAATAGAAATCAGACTTTGAATTTCTTTGGTGTAGTATCAGAAATATTTCAGACATTGCTGCCTGGTTTTCTTTTCTTCAGATTCAATTCTGAAATACTTATTTTTCTTTTATTAACAGGGATAGGATGATATTATTAAAAATGGAGCAGGAAATCATTGATTTTATTAGTGATAAAAGGTAAGTTTGTTTTCAGTACTCATTTCTTATTTTGTGACATATTTTGCTTAAAACATGTCAGAAATATATTCTCAAAGCGATTCTATTGTATTCCTAAGAATATCATTATTAATATTTATCAGTGTACAGTAAGGGGAAGGTTATATATTCCTTAATCAGTATATGTTAACCTTATTACAACTAGTCCTCAGCTTTATAATTATAATTGAGCCTGCCCATTACAGTTGTAAGTAGTAACAGTTGTAAAGTGGTTCATCATCTGACCAGTCTCATTTTACAATCTTTTATACAGCAGTTGTTAAGCCAACGTATGGTCAACAATCAATTGCCACAGTATTAAGTGAACTCATTGTTTAATATGGAAACAATGGAATTTCCAACAACTGGAAATGAATTATGGTTTTCAGCAAAAATATAAATCATATACACATGGTCACAAAATGCTGTAAATGGCTCTAAATGCAGACCAGTTGTTGGGTACTGCACTCATGTAACTATGGAAAGGTGATGACCATTGGAACTTTGGAACCAAGGTGTAAGCACCTTTTGGGTTCTCTGGCACAACTTCAAAAGATTAGTCAAAATAATCCTTCAAATATCTGCACTGTTACTAACAGATAAAGAAAGTAACTTTATTTGGATTTGAATTTACAGTGTAATTACTAAAGAATTCAGGGCCAGTGCCCCCGCCTATCTAACTGGCTATCTACTTACCAAGTGTAGTTGTAGTAGGACAACAACTTTTACACATCCTTAAGTGCTTTGGAGCATGATAAATTATATCAAAAACAAAATTTGTATGTGATTACTGTTAATTTCAAAAGTCAAATTTTCAGATGCGTTCAAATATAATCAAAACTCATGTTATTCATTTGCTTGCTTTTTTATTACTAAATTTACAATTATCCCTATTTTCCCAAACTACCCAAAATTGGCATAAAATGTTGACTGTTGGAATGACTGAAAAGTGAGTTAAAACAAATGAATAGCAGAGAATTCAGAATAAAGTCTGTGTGATTTTACAAATGTTTAAAAAATTTGTTGTTGTTGTTAGTTGCGAAGTCGTGTCCGACCCATCACGACCCCATGGACAACATTCCTCCAGGCCTTCCTGTCCTCTACCATCCTCTGGAGTCCCTTTAAACTCATGCCTACTGCTTCAGTGACTCCATCCAGCCACCTCATTCTCTGTCATCCCGTTCTTCTTTTGCCCTCAATCTTTCCCAGCATTAGGCTCTTCTCCAGTGAGTTCTTCTTTCTCATTAGGTGGCCAAAGTATTTGAGTTTCATCTTCAAGATCTGGTCTTCTAAAGAGCAGTCAGGGTTGATCTCCTCTAGAACTGACTTGTTTGTTCGCCTTGCAGTCCAAGGGACTCTCAGGAGTCTTCTCCAGCACCAGAGTTCAAAGGCCTCAATTCTTTGGTGCTCAGCCTTTCTTATGGTCCAACCTTCACAGCCATACATCGCAACTGGGAAAACCATAGCTTTGATTATACACACTTTGGTTGGCAGGGTGATGTCTCTGCTTTTTAGTACGCTGTCGAGATTTGCCATAGCTTTCCTCCCCAGGAGCAAGCGTCTTTTAATTTCTTGGCTGCAGTCTCCATCTGCGATGATCTTGGAGCCCAGGAAAATAAAATCCGTCACTACCTCCATTTCTTCACCATCTATCTGCCAGGAATTGAGAGGGATGGATGCCATGATTTTAGTTTTCTTAATGTTGAGTTTCAAGCCAACTTTTGCACTCTCCTCCTTCACCCACATCAAGAGACTCTTTAATTCCTCTTCGCTTTCTTTTAGAGTTTCCATTAGAGTTTAAAAAATGGACTTTAAACATTTTAAAAATGTTTAAATTTTTTAAATTTTTTAAACATTTAAAAAATGGTTTAAAAAATGGACTGCTATTATTCCATCATGTCAGGGTGGCATCATATTGAGCCCTTTGACATTTTGTTCCAGTAATCATTATAAAAAGTTCCCCCAGATGTCATCCTATCAGCGAATGCTGGTGCACAGAGGAGCAGCTTACTTTGGCATGGATCACAATGTGGATCAGACTGGGAAATCTGTAATTATCAACAAGACCAGCACATGCAAATGTAAGTGCTAATCCTCTTTGCTTTCTGATTTTCCTTTCCTAAACATCCTGTATGCATTTTATTCATTATATCCAAGAGTTTCTTTGTTCTTTTATTCTATTTCTTATATATTGCATAATTTTTTTTCCACATTCATTCTCATTTGGATAATCCCAATCTCATTCTGAAGACCACCAAAATCAGGAAATGTCCTGAAGCAAATTACTCAATGGACAAGAAAATTATTTTGAATTGTGCCTCTACAATGAAAAGTTATTTTCCCGCTTTCTTATTATCACTTGATAATAAGTGTTTTTGGAAGAACAGATAAGATTTATACCCAGAATAGTCCAGCCTATGATGGGGTAATGGTACATTTAATGACTACATTTTAAAACAATATGGCATTTCCAAACAACTCGTCCCCCCTCCCTTTTATATAGACCTTTTCAAGATTTTTCCAATATGGGTTACTATTCCTTCTCAGCTTTTAACTATGTTTGAATTAAGTCACTTTGCATAGCATAAATTTAAGGCATCTGATTATTTGGAAAACAGATATCTCATAAGAGTTTGATGTCATAGAAAGGAAAGCTTGAATAGTATTCCTTGCTTTTTATATCTTAAAACACTGAAGACACATAAATAAAAATACATAGGCAAATATTAAATGATCTAATATTTTTTTAAAATTGAAAATTTATGGCTTGTAGAGAACATTGGGAAAGTTCCTTGCACAGTTTTAAATCCAAGATCTGCCCCCTTTCTTTTTTTTTTCAAGAAAATTTTTTATTTTCCACAACAAAACAAAACAAAACAAAAAAACATTCACATCAAACTACTATATTGTGCTGACGGGGTGTTTACAAATCTTCTTGTGCAAATTCAAAATACACGTCTCTTTCATACATGTGTCTTCAATATCTTATTCTAACATATTTTCCCTTCTAACCAATTGTAGAACAATCCCATATTTTATAATATTGCTTATTTTCTTGATCTCTAATTTCAAATGTCAATTTACTCATCTCTGCACATTTCCATCATCTTCCTAATTATTTCATCTTTCAAAGGTAATTTTTCATTTTTCCAATTTTTAGCAAACACAATCCTAGCTGCTGTAATAATATTCACAATCAAATATTTTACATCTCTAGTATAAATCTCCGGAATAATTCCCAATAAGAAGACTTCTGGCTTAAAGTCTATGTGGTTTTTAATCATTTTCTCCAACCACGTGTGTATCTTAGTCCAATATCTTTTCGCTTCAACACATGTTCACCCCATGTGTAATATGATCCAGGTGTCTTATGACACTTCCAGCATTTTTCGGATTTGTTCTTAAACATTCTTGCAATTCTCGTCGGGGATAAATGCCACCTGTAAAACATCTTACACAAATTCTCTTTATATGCTGTAGATCTGCCCCCTTTCTGAGGAGCAGCATTTATGTCATTGTGCCAATGAGACATTTAATAAGGTTCCTATTGGAGGAAACAGAATGTTTTTAAATTCTAATGGCAGTGTGGAGTGATGTATCTTAGTATGAGGGGAAATGTGTGAGTGGATGCAAATAAGGTATGTGTACCTTACTTTAAAGAGTAAGATACACATACTTACTTTTAAGAATGCCCAAAGAGAAATAGAGCTACCTATTTCTACCATGCAGCTGTTGATCTATTTGGCTCAAGCTAATTTGTACCTTAGGGAGAAATAATTTGCGCATCTTTACAGAAATGCTTGATTTCTAATTATGCGGTGTCAAATTATGTGCCACTCTATAAGTTTAATATTTTTTCAGTCACTTTTTGGGACCTCGGAAACTTTTGCAGATACAGATTGTCCTCTTTTATTTATTGAAGGCAACAGATCTATGCAGATTAATTTTTGTTTAATTATTGAATGATTAAAATGTAAACCAGTCCATGCAGTTTCTCTATGAATGATTTAGTGTACTTGGCTTACAGTGTACCTGCAAGAAAATTGATGGATAAAAGCAAATAATGGAAACACTCTTTATATATAGTCATTTTGAAGATAAATAATAAGCTACATGAGTCATATCAATCAAGACAGTTAATCCCTTTTTTCTACCTTTCTTATTAGCCCTTTTTTTTCTCTTTGTACTTGTTACTTTTTCTTCTTTCTCCCACTCTAATTTAAAAATAGTCTTTTTGGCTCAAACAACCAATTACATTTTTCTTCTATTAAAATGTAAAAATATCCTGTGAAACCAACAAAGCAGTTTTGTGTGTATGGCAGTACATGCCATGAAATTCATGTCCCTTTGTGCATGATTCCAAGAAAAAAAAATTGATTTAAAGGGTTGCTGATAGGTTCAATTCCTGCATCAAAGTTTTTCCTTTAATAGGAATCTCTAGTATGGAATGTTTAAATCCATAAATATTAGAATTATTAGCTAAGAGTGAATACATTTTGTGAATATATTATAACCCCAGAATTTTATTTTACCACTCTAGGTGCTAAAATCCACAGTGTAATCAGTTTCTTAATTAACTTGATAGAGATTTCAATTGTATGACTGTGGGAGATTCACTGCTCAAAATTAAGCTGACAATAAGCATGGTAATAAGTAACCTAACATACTGAGCTCCTAGTAGTTTGCGCCATGTGGATTTCTGTTATAATACAAATATACAGATGGTACAAAATTCATATCTTGTGGATATATTGTGTAACAAGTAATATTGATCCAACAGCCGAATGGTAGTTGTTGTTCTGATCTAGGCTCCCTTAAAAAGCAGGAAGAAGGAATTGATCCTGGCAAAACCTCTTTTATTTACACGACTGTGAATTACTTTCATTCACAGTCAGCAAGGTTTGTCTAAACAGTTTTTCAAAGGAATATTTCTCAACACACCTTTTCTCGCTTGGCAAGCTGCCATGTAATTTGTCTCCAAACGCAGAGTAAGGCAAAACAAAATTTTGATTGCAGAAAATATGACTTCTGTAACAGAGTTGTTAATGCTTGGAACTCACTACCTGACTCTGTAGTCTCTTCTCAAAATCCCAAAATCTTCAACCAAAAACTGACTACTATTGACCTCACCCCATTCCTAAAGAGGACTATAAGGGGCGTGCATAAGAGCACAAAAGTGCCTACTGTTCCTGTCCTATTGTTCCCTTTCATTATATCAAATTAATACTTATACTTAATTAATACTTATATTAATACTTATTAATATAGATACATATTTTAGCCTATATTTTATATTTTATACATATTCTAGCCTATATATATGTTTATATGATGTGTTGTTCTTTTTACGACAATGTTTACATATGCTGTTGTGACAAAATAATAATAATAAAAAAACTTGGCACGGAGTCTCCTGGAGTCATGAACAGAACTTTTCACTCTTGAAACTACCAAAAGAATTAATTGTTTCCTGCAAAAGCCCCCTCCCTGTTTGCTCCTCTTTTGTTTCTATGGGAGGGGCCAATCATCTCCAAGATGTGGTTTTACTCCCAAGTCAACCCTGCTTTCTGAGTTGTTTTATTTATTTTATTTGTCATAACAATATATATAAGCATCACACAAAAGATTATATAGTATATAAACATATATATGAAGAAATATAAGGAGGTATAAACATACATATATATAAGAAGAAAAAAGAAAAACAATAGGACAGGAATGGTAGGCATGTTTGTGCTCTTATGCACGCCTCTTATGGTCCTCTTAGGAATGGGGTGAGGTCAATAGTAGAAAGTTTTTGGTTAAAGCTTTTGGGATTATGGGAAGAGACCACAGAGTCAGGTAAAGTGTTCCAAGCACTGATGATTCTGTTACAGAAGTCATATTTTCTGTAATCTAGATTAAAGCGGTTAACATTAAGTTTAAATCTATTGGTTGCTCTTGTATTATTGCAATTAAAGCAATAATAGTCTTTATAATAGTCTTAGAATAATTATTATTCTATTGTTAAAGACTATTATTCTAACAGGAAGGACATTACAGTAGATGATTCTATGAGTTAAACTTTGTCGAAGGCGACGGAGTTCTAAGTTTTCTAAGCCTAGGATTTCAAGTCTGGTGGCATAAGGTATTTTGTTGTTTTCAGAGGAGTGGAGAACTCTTCTTGTAAAATATTTCTGGACACATTCAATTGTATTGATGTCAGAAATGTGGTATGGGTTCCAGACAGGCGAGCTGTATTCAAGGATTGCCTAGCAAATGTTTTATATGTTCTGGTTAGTAGTATAGTGTTTTTGGAAAAGAAGCTACACAAGATTAGGTTTGCAATTCTTAGAGCCTTTTTTGCTATGTAGTTGCAGTGGGCTTTGGCACTTAGATCATTTGATATGAAAACTCCAAGGTCTTTAACGGTGGGGGTCATCTGTAAGGTAAGGTCCATCAAGCATGTACTTAGTGTTTGGGTTCTTTTTTCCAATATGTAAGACTGAGCTTGGTTGAGATTTGGAATTGCCAAGTTTTAGACCAAGCGGTTAGATGATCAAGGTCTTTTTGAATGGTAGATGTGGTGGTGTTAAATAATGGTAGATGTGGTGGTGTTAAATAGTTTGACATCGTCAGCAAAGAGAACACAATTACTTGAGATATGGTCACAAAGATCATTTATCTTTGTATGAAGAGTGTTGGTCCAAGAACACTGCCTTGAGGAACGCCACTCTTGACAGGAACAGGATTTGATAGAGCATTGCCAATTTTAACCGCTTGTTGTCTGTTAGACAGAAAAGCAGATATCCATTTGTGAAGGGGTCCTGAAATGCCATAGGATTTTAGTTTTAGGAGGAGTTTATCATGTACTACTGAGTCAAATGCTTTGCAGAAGTCTATGTTTTGTTTTGTTTTTAATTTACATTTATATCCCGCCCTTCTCCGAAGACTCAGGGCGGCTTACAGTGTATAAGGCAATAGTCTCATTCTATTTGTATATTTACAAAGTCAACTTATTGCCCCCCCAACAATCTGGGTCCTCATTTTACCTACCTTATAAAGGATGGAAGGCTGAGTCAACCTTGGGCCGGGCTTGAACCTGCCGTAATTGCAGGCTGCTGTGTTCTAATAACAGGCTCCTTACAGCCTGAGCTATTACGGGACCGTCTTCTGCCGGCTTCAATCTCCCAGCAACCGGTGCGTTCTCACAGAGAGGGACTTCTTAGGGTGCCGTCAGCCAAACAATGTCGACTGGCGGCCCCCAGAGGGAGGGCCTTCTCTGTGGGGGCTCCTACCCTGTGGAACGAGCTTCCCCCTGGACTTCGACAATTATCTGACCTTAGGACCTTTCGCCGCGAACTTAAAACCTATTTGTTCCGCCTCGCTGGACTGGCTTGATCTTTTAACAATTTTAATCTGACTAATTGGGGTTTTAAATGTTTAATAATTTATAGGGGGTAATTGTGTTTTAGTCTTGGCCAATTGAATGAGTTTTTTAAGGGTTGTTTTTAATATTGTTTGTTTTTCTGTATTTTAACTGGCTGTTCACCGCCCTGAGTCCTTCGGGAGAAGGGCGGTCTATAAATTAAAATATTATTATTATTATTATTATTATTATTATTGTTATTATTATTATTATTATTATTATTATTATTATTATTATTATTATTATTATTATTATTACGGCCCTAATCTGATATGTAGATTGCATCTATTGTTTTGCCTTGATCAAGATTTGTAGTCCATATGTTTTTACAGTGGAGAAATTGTAAGTTACATGATAATTTTTTCCTGAAACCAAATTGTTTATTAGAGAGTAGGTTGTTTGTTTCTAAGTGGAAGGTTATGGATTGGTTGATGATTGAGTCCATAACTTTGCAGGTGATTCAGCACAGGGAGATTGGTCTGTAATTTTCAGCTGAGTTGGGGTCTCCTTTTTTGAAGATTGGGATGACTGTGGCTAGTGACCAAAGTTTGGGAAGGGAACTAGTTGTGAAAACTTTATCCAAGATTATGCTTAGGGGTTCTGCTATATTAGTGGAAAGTTTTTTTTAAGAAGTATGCACATAGTCCATCGGGTCCAATAGATAGCGATGGTTTCAAGTTATGAAGAGCTTTTCCAACATTACCTTCTGTGAAATCTATATGTGTTAAGTCATCATACTCATTGCTGGTACGATTTGGGAATATCGGATGTGTCATCGCTGTTAACAAAAACTGAGCCAAAGAATATGTTGAAGAGGTTTGCTTTAACTGTTTCGTCATTGCATTCTTTGCCATTAGAATCTTTTAGTGGTGGGATGGATCTTGAGTTGTTAAGTTTGTTGTTCACAAAATTATAAAAGGCACAAGTGGAATTTGTGTGCAGAAGGTCCTCTTCTTGCTTGGTGTGGTAATTTGTGCATTCAGTTTTTATTTGGTTGCATATATTTCTGTAGCAGTTTTTGAAATTTGCTACATAGCCTTTTTTGTTTCTTCTCCAGAGGGATTTTTTTTTTTGATTGAAGCTTTTTTATTGATATGGGTAATTTGCTTTTCCTGATCTTGGTGATCGTTTGTGGTATGTATAGTTTAATGACTCTATTGATTTCAAGTTAGAAAACTCTATAGTGGTCTTCAGCAGTTATACAGGTTGCGAACAGATTTTGCCAGTCCAGAGATGAGAGATCGTTGTTTATAAGGTCATAGTTGGCTTTTTTTAAGTTGTAGTTAGGAATGCTATTGTTATGACGATTTATGTAAGGGTGTATATTGAGACGAAAGTCAATTGTGCAGTGGTCGCTGTTGGAAAAGGGTTCTTTAATTTGTAGTCCATAAATTGAGTTTGTGTTGTTGCAGAAGATGAGGTCAAGGCAATTGTTGAGTCTTGTATTGTTAGTTACAAGTTGTTCAAGACCTAGGTTTGTAACAGCGTTGTATAGTGTAGTATGGATTGGATCATTTGTACATTCATTGGTTATCCAGTTAATAAGAGGTAGATTTAGGTCACCCAGGAAGATGAGAGGATATGGGCAAGAGGTAGCCCATGTTAGCAGTGAGGTTAGCATATTTGCATGAGTAATGTCTTAGTCAGGGGCTCTGTAGCATAGTAAGAATCGAAGTGTGGTGTTAAGGGATAGATCGCAAATAATAGTTTCTGTAAGACAAAGTTTATGTGCAATTGAATGTTTTTTAGATTCAGTGACTTTTTGTAAAAGATAGCCACTCCACCACCTCTTCGGTTTTCACTATCTGATCGATAAACTTGATATTCTTTGTTTGAAACAATGGAGTCAGGAAGGGATGAGTCAGGCATGTTTCACAAACAAATATGATATCAAATGTACCACTGTTTAACAAGAGGATAAATTCAGGTAATTTGTTAACAATGCTTCTTGCATTTATCAATTTGCATTTGAGATCTGTAGTGATTGGTGTTGAAGAGGTAAGGGGCAGGCATACCTAGTTTTGGATGTTAGTTGGTTGAGGGTTTTTTTCTTTTTTTCTTTTTTCTTTTTCTTTTTTTGTTTTTTGTTCTTGTATTCTGGCAGTTCTGCACATGCGCACACTGGGAATGGACTTCAGCTGTTCCTCTGTTCCTCTGCTGCTTATCTCCCTCTCTGCCTCTGATGCAGAGCCCTCATCTGAGCTTTCCCCAGCCTCCAGGACTCCCCAACCTCCTCACTGTCTGACCTTGCTGCCAGCTCCCCTGGCCACCGGTAGGCCAGAACATTTGTAATGGTAAAGATGTTTATAAAGATTATCTTTTTTCCCAAAATTATATTGCGTGTAAGTAGAATTAAAAAACAATAGTAGTTGATGAATATTTTCGCTGAAAGAAAAAGGGCAAACTATTTATTATTTATGAATGCAACAGGGAAACTTTTCTTGTTTCTTGATTACATAAATTCTTCATTGATACCTTAGTCTCTATAAAAATATCACATAAAATCCAATAAGCTAAGATTTTTCATGAAATGTTTGTATAATGCTTTTTCATTCCCCTAAATCTTACTCATACACCCAAGCACAAAATGTAGGCAAAGTGAATCATGTATAATGACTCCTATCATTACTTTTTTTTTTACTGTAATATAATCTTTAAACTAAGCAGTTTGAAATTGAACTGGTAATGGATTCTAGAACTGAAGCATTGTAATGGACTATTATAAAGTGTTAATTAAAATCATTAGTTTTTTTTAATCACTATAGCCTCAAAACTCAAATTATAATCTTGCTATAAATAAAATTAAAACAATCTCCATTTCTGTCTTTGTAGTGGAACACTACAAAAGGAAATATTAGTATGGAAAATTTATTCAACTTAATTAACTATGCCAAATATAACGTATCTTTGGATTTCCAAACCAATGTGTTTTCTATCTAATTCTCACAAAATCAGTATTTATTTCTATGATTTTAAGCATCTGCTTTCTCTCAAAATCTTATTCATTTTGTTATAAAGCTCTACGGTTCTATGGATTTAGAACCGAAGTTTAAGTATCTGAAGGAGAAACTTTTACTGCAGGGCATTCAGTAAACCTTTTTTTTAAAAATCTGCATTTAAGTGATTATATATGCAAGCCTATAATTGGTTTCCTTATCAATATTTAGTTTTCTGTGTACAGTTATTTATTTTATATAAAGAACAAATTCATTGAAGAAATCCACATCTGCAACCTTTTTTAATTTTTTAAAAATAATCTTTATTCAGCTTTTTTAGTTTTAAAATAACTGAACCCTGTAAAAATGGAAATGTGATTTTAAAACACATCTGCAATCTTAACTTCTATAGTTCTCAATGAGAATTGGACATTATGCTCTTTGACTCTGTTAATACTCTCCTCAGCTGTAAAAAATAGTAAGTTAAGGTACAATTTAAATAAGTGTATATATATCCAGCACTGGGAAATATTGATTTCTACAATACTTTTCAACATACAGTTCTTTTATTGGTGTTGATGTGTGTGTGTGTCTGGCATGATCTGTTTTTAACAAACCCATGTTGCCTTTTGGCTATTATTTTGTTTGCTTCTAGGTGTTTGATGATTCGTTGCCTGATTATCTTTTCCAGAATCTTTCCTGGTACTGAGGTCAGGCTGGATCTGTTTCCCCCCCCCCCTTTTTTTTGAAGATGGAAACTACATAGCTCTTTTCCAGTCCTCTGGCAGTTCCCCAGTATTCCAGTTATCATAATTAAATTTGTTTTATTTTATCATAATCTGTGATATTACTAGGTAATTAGCTTCATCTAGTCCCTTATACTTGCAATATCTAATGAAACCATCACAGAGTCACCTAGAGGTTTTGAACTGGTTATCATTAATATGCAGATAACACCTATTTTTGTTACTCCATAGGTAAGGAAGGAAATTAATAAATACTTTTTCATTTGTTTTACATTCATTTCCTTACGTGATAAAATTTCTACATATACAAAATTAAAGTTATGCAACTTTATTTATTTAAGGTAAGGAAATGAATGTAAAGTCTTCGTATTATTTTAGCAAAGTGAATTCCGGCTGGAAATATGTGAGATAGTTTTTCTTAAATCTAAAATGAGAAATATGTAATTATTACAGCAGCAGGATCTGACATAATTTACTCTTTCTCTTTCAATGCAAATGTTTTTGCCTCGTAAAAATCTTTTGGGATATTTTTCTTACCCTTTTCCCCAAATCAGAAACTTCCATGTCATCAGTACATAATCTCAATGTTTTGCCCCGTAGGTTGCCATATATGATTAGTAAATTTTACAAATTATAGAAAATTCTAAATTGATGAGGCTGCCTCTTTTAGTCATTACAAATCAATAAAAATGTTAAGTGTTGAATTACATAAAGAACTCAGGGTTCTCAATCCATTGATAGGATTACTGATCAAAGAATCAGAACCATAATTTAAGTTGCAGTCAAGAAGATTTATTGCTCAAAATTTAATCAACTTTCAGTGCTAAATTGGCAGTAGGTAAGGGTCAACAGAATTCCAGAGGGGTTTGACTTAGTCTGTTTGTGGGAATGTAATAATTCTAAGTAATGACTTACCTGCGCTCCCTGGCTTTATCTATTCTTCTATAATTACTCCGCTAAAACATAATGGAATGGAATGACATTTGATGCAGAGAGACATTCCACAGAAAGTTTATTTAGTTTTGAAAGTTTTAGTTTTAGTTTACTGTTACCTCATGCCTCCCACCGACCCGTACGCTCACACAGAGAGGGACTTCTCAGGGTGCCGTCCGCCAAACAATGTCGCCTGGCGGCCCCCAGGGAAAGAAGATCCTTCTCTGTGGGGGCTCCTACCCTCTGGAACGAACTTCCCCCTGGTTTGCGCCAAATATCTGACCTTCGGACCTTTCGCCGCGAACTGAAAACATATTTATTTATTTGCGCGGGGCTGGCTTAAATTTTGTTGGTTTTTTAAATTTATATTATGAATTTTAATGGGTTTAATGGGTTTAATTTTAAATGTTTTTAAAGTCTTAGGCCAATCGTGTAATAAGTTTTTTAATTCTTGTTTTAATTGTATATTGTATTGTTTGTTTTTATTTTGGCTGTACACCGCCCTGAGTCCTTCGGGAGAAGGGCGGTATAGAAATCTAATAAATAAAATAATAAAATGCCAACTAGGCATAGAAAAGCAAAAGCAAAAATTACCCACAGTTGATCTTCATGGGAGAGGCAGAAAACAACTCAGAAAATTGCAGATTGTTCCCTTCTTATTTATTTATTTATTTATTTATTTATTTGTCAGAACAATATATATATAGATATGACATAAAAAGATTATACAGTATATAAACATATATATGAGGAAATATAAGGAAGTATAAGTATATATATATAAGAAGAAAAAGAACAACAATAGGACAGGAATGGTAGGCACGTTTGTGCTCTTATGCACCCCCCTTATGGTCCTCTTAGGAATTCTTCTTTTTTTTTTCCTAATCATATCACCTACAACATTATTTAACTATTAGATTGATTTCCCTATAATTTTTGTTAAGGAATTTGAAAGAATTCCAAAGAATTATATGTTTTCCATAATTTATTTTAAAAGAGAATGGGTATGATTAAATGGATGTCTAATTACCCGAATGCCCTTTAAAATGAGATGATTTTCCATATTTCTTGTTCAATGTATTTCCTTTCCTTAAATTTCAAGTAGCAAATTTCTAAAATTAATTGTAAAATCAGACAGTGTATACCAACTTTTCTTTCATTTGCTTTGCATAACTTTTTTTATCTTATTTAACTTGAAAATCCCTAATACTATATCATATTTATCAAAATATTTGTATTTTTAATGCATATATCCTCATTGCATTAACAAATATGTGTACAGAAAATTCTGCATCAATTACATCAGATTAGTACACAGGATATAGAAAATCAAAAATATATGTGCAACTGACAGTTGTAGAAAGTATGTAGAATATGACTTTTATTACCTCCATTTTTTTCAAGTCACAACTTCAGCTTGCATGATAATTATCTTTCTCGGATCTTGCTAATAATCTGCTTTTAAGTACTCTGCTATCTTATAATATCTGGGTGTTTTTTTATTTCATTATATATTTAAAATGTAGCCTTTTTATTATAGATTACTCTTTCACGTAACTGAAAATTTTACAGTTTATCTCACAAGGTACCTTAATAAAGAAACAGTCATCTTAAAGAGTTCAGGAATGGAACTTTATTGGTATAATCTTGAAAGCCTATCCATGTTTCTCTCCATCTGTAAACAAAATCAATCTAGAATAAATTTGAGCTGATTTCTCATGCTTACCTCAATCTCTGGGCTGAGTAAATATTTTTCTGAGGTCTTTCTTCTTCTTTTTTTTTATTCAAAAAGTTTTACAAAATTTTTTTCCCCCTTCCCCCCCTCTCCCCCTCCCTTCACAACCCCCCTCCCCCCCCGACTTCCCGGAACGAACACAAGGTATAGTTAAAAATAAAACAAACATATGCTAAAAAAATTTCATCCCAACTTAATTATACCCCTACAATCATCAATTCCTAACTTCCCCCGAAAACAATCAAAAATAATACATCATAATTATTCAAAAACAGTCTGATAACTCTTAGTCTGATATCTACGTTGAATATAGTCAATCCATTTTTTCCATTCCTTTAAGTATCTTTCTTGCGTATTGTCTTTCAAAAAGGCTGATATCTTCGCCATCTCAGCCAAATTGGCAACCTTCAATATCCATTCTTCTATTGTAGGTACTTCTTTTTTCTTCCAATATTGTCCTATTAGTAATCTTGCTGCTGTTATTAGATTTAAAATCAATTTAGTCTCAATTACTGTACAATCCGTAATAATTCCCAACAAAAAAAATTGCGGCAGGAACTTTATCTTCTTTTTCAAAACATTTTGTAAAATCCACCAAATTTTTATCCAAAAGGCCTTTATGTCCTTACAAGTCCACCAAATGTGAAAATATGTAGCGTCATCACAATTACATCTCCAACATTTTGCTTGCATATCTGGATACATACACGATAATTTTTTAGGATCTAAATGCCATCTATAAAACATTTTATAAAAATTTTCCCTCAGATTCTGTGCCTGCGTGAATTTAACATTTCTAACCCAAATTTTTCCCCAAGTTTCCAATAATATTGGCTCCTGAAAATTTTGTGCCCACTTTATCATACAGTCCTTTACCAAGTCCCTTTCAGAATCTATTTCAAGTAACACATTATACAATCTCTTTATATGCTCCTGAGACTGATTTCTAATTTGCTTTACCGAATTTCCCTCGTTCTGCTCTATACCAATTTTCTGATCTTCCTTCCATCTAGCACGTAGTTGCTCATATTGAAACCAAGTATAATTTTTCCCTTCCTCTTTTAATACGTGCAGAGATTTTAATTGCAAATTACCTCTTTCAGTATACAAAAGATCTTTATATGTAATCATTTCCTGATTCTGTTCTATATTTATATTCTCTATTGTATGTCTAGGACTTGCCCATATAGGAACCTTATAATTTAGTTTATAAGAGTATTTTTTCCAAACACGCAGAAGAGCAGTTCTTAGCACATGATTTTTAAAGGCCTTATCCACTTTTTTGTCATAAATTAAATATGCATGCCATCCATATAGCAAGTCATAACCTTCTATATTCAAAATTCTTTCCTCCGTTAAATTAAACCAATCATTTATTGCAGAGAGAGCAGCTGCTTCATAGTATAATTTAAAATTGGGCATTTTTAAACCTCCCCTTTCCCGAGAATCTTGAATTATTTTCATTTTAACCCTAGCTTTTTTACCTTCCCATATAAATTTGTTAATTCCCTTCTGCCATTCCTCAAGATTCTTATCTTTCTTAATTATTGGTATCATCTGAAAGAGGAATAAAAATCTAGGTAAAACATTCATTTTAATAGCAGCAATTCTCCCCAGCAAAGATAATTGCAATTTTTTCCAAACAATCAACTCCTTCTGAACTTTTTGCCATAAAACCTCATAGTTATTCTTATACAATTTCACATTTGACGATGTAATATAAACCCCTAAGTATTTAACCTTCTTTACAATTTCAAATCCTGTTATTTCCTCTATTTTTCTTTCTGTTGTCTGGCCATATTTTTTATTATCACTTTTGTCTTTTTCTGATTTACCTTAAACCCTGAAACCTTCCCATATTGATCAATTATTTCCAACAAAGATTTACTAGAATTTATAGGGTTTGTTAAAGTAATCACCAGGTCATCTGCAAAAGCTCTTAGCTTATATTCATGTTGCCTAACTTAATTCCCTCTATCTCCTTTACTTCTCGTATTTTATCCAATAATGGTTCTAGAGTTAAAATAAACAATAATGGTGATAAAGGACATCCCTGTCTTGTTCCTTTCGCAATCTTAAAAGGTTCTGTTAAGCTACCATTGATTATAATCTGTGCTGTTTGCTCTCCATAAATTGCCCTAATTATTCTTGTAAAACCATCTCCAAATTGCATCTTTTCTATTAATTTAAATAAAAAATCCCAATGCAATCGATCAAAAGCTTTCTCTGCATCGAGAAAGATAAATGCTGCTGGAATAAAAATTTTCTTTTCTAAATACTCCAGTAAATTAACAATCTGCCTAACATTATTCCTCATCTGTCTCCCTTTTATAAATCCAGATTGATCATTATGAATTCTTCGCTGCAAAATCAACATTAATCTATTAGCTATTATTTTAACAAAAATCTTATAATCATTATTTAAAAGTGAGATTGGCCTATAGTTCCCAGGTTTAGAACAATCCTGTTCCTCTTTTGGTATCAATGAAATAAAAGAGGTTCTCCATGAGGGGGGAATTCCCCCTCCTAATTGTATCTGATTAAATAATTCCTTAAGTGGACCTAACATCTCATCCTGTAAATTCCTATAATAATTAACTGTGAGCCCATCCGTACCAGGAGTTTTCCCCATTTTTAATTGTTTAATTACCAAAATAATTTCTTCAGAGGTTATAGGCCGATTCAGTTCATCCATTTGTTCTAAAGTTATATTTTTAACCTTATATTCCTTCAAATAATTATCAATATCCCTATTCAATATATTATCTTTAAGATATAAATTTGTATAATATTCTAAAAAAGCTTTTTTAATTTTATCCTGTTGATATCTCTCTTTGCCTTTATATTCTATTTTTTGTCTTTTCCTTAAGGTGTATGCTAACCACCTACCAGGTCTATTTGCATTACAAAAAGTATTATGTTTGGCATATTGTATATTTGTTGCCACCTGATCAGCCATTATCATGTTAAATTGATTCTGTAATAACTTTATTGCATCTTTAAGTTTTTGATCATGCGGGTTATGTATTAATAATTGTTGTTTCTTGTAAATTTCCTCTTCTAGATACCTACGCTGTCTTTGTTGCTTATTTCTCTGTCTATTATTAATATATATTAATACACCTCTCATAAAAGCTTTACTAGCGTCCCAAACCATTTCTATAGATGTTTCATTATTCAAATTATGATCAAAAAATTCTTTCATCTGCTTTTTACATTGATTTACATTATCCTGATATCTAAACAAATTTTCATTTAATCTCCAAGTTCTTCTACCTTCTTTTCCATATTGCAATTCCATCCAAACAGGACTATGATCAGACAAACATCTTGGAAATATCTTAGTTTTCTTCACCCTAAAAAGCAAATCATTAGAAATTAAAATAAAATCAATACGTGAGAAGGATTGATGCCTATCAGAGAAAAACGTATAGTCTCTTTCCTCCAAATTCTGCAGTCTCCATACATCTCTCAACTCGAAATCTTCTATCATGTCAAAAAAGGATTTAGGCAGCTTTGCATGTGCAGGTATCTTCTTAGAAAAAATTCTCTTGTCCTTTCGTGTATCTATTACTCCATTCCAATCTCCCAATATAATACACGATTTATAATCCCATAGAATCAACTTATCATACAACATTCTATAAAAAATTTTTTGTTGCTGATTGGGTGCATATATACCAAACAAGAGGGTCCTTTTTGTTTCTATTGTAAGTTCAATAGCAATATATCTTCCGTGAATATCTGCCTCTATTAACTTGGCTGGTATATCTTTTCTCAAATAAACCACTATGCCATGTTTTTTCTCCAAAGCTGAAGCAACAAAATGTTTACCTAACTTTGAGTTTATTAAGTACTTTTGATCTGATAGTTTAATATGTGTTTCTTGTAAGCAAATCACATCATTTTTAAATTGTTTCAAATAATGAAATATTTTTCTTCTCTTCTGAGCTGAATTCAAACCATTGACATTCCAGGTCAAGATTTTATTTGCCATTACTGGCCTGCTGAAACTTTTGAGCGATCAGCTGAAGATCGTCCTCCCGTATCTTCGGCCGTGCTCCTCCCACCGCTTCTGTAGCAGAATCCTGAACTTTACTTTGAGTTTGTTGCTCCTTTCCTTTACGCTTAAGGGCTCCCCTCATCAGTCTTTGTTCTTGTGGTTGTTCCTCAGATGGTAACATCACTGGAATCACCTCAGCTTCCACACCCATTTGAGTCTCTTGAATTCTTTTTTCTATTATTTCTACTTCAAGTTTCAGCACGGTAGAAAGAAAATCTTTGGCCTTAAGCACTGTATCAATACGATATCTCCTTCCTTGATAATACACTGTCAAACCAACTGGAACCTCCCATCTAAATTGAATCTGGTATTTCTTAAGTTCTTGTGTAAAAAATGTAAAGTCCTTTCTATCCCTTAACATCTTGGGAGGAATCTCTTTCAAAACCTTCAGCTCCTGTTCTCCTATTTTCAAGTTTTTCTGAAAAGCAACTTGCAAAATTTGATTCCTCACTGTTCTTTTCAAAAAATAAACCACAATGTCTCTAGGAAGTTTCTTCTGCCTAGCAATCCAGGAATTAACTCTATAAATTTTGTCAATTTGATAAGCAACCTCTTGTGGATCAAGTTCAATACATTCTGCCAGAGCTTCTGATAATTTTTTAAAAAAATCTTCCCCTTTCTCCTCATTCAAGCCCTAATTCTCAGAGCTCCTTCCATCATTCTATACTGCATCACCACCACTTGATCTTCATTTTTGTCCAATTTAATTTGCATTCCCCCATTCTATTTTCTATTTTGCTGATTTGACTGAGCAATTTCTTGCACCTCCTCCTCCACCCCTCCAGTCTTTTGCCAAACCTTGAAAAGCCATCAAAATATCTTCTCTTATTTTTTATTATTCTCTTTTATTTCTTCTCTTATTTTCTCATTATTATCCATAATCTCCTTAAACCTTTCTTCAAACACTTTCCCTTGCTCTTTAATCAAATCTTCTAAAGCTGGTTCAGAACCCCTTCTACCCCCAGTCTTAGGTGGTTTAGTAGCCATTTCAGTTTTTAAGAGTCACAAAATATAAGTCTAGAAACTTCTCTTTTCCCCTTTAAGTATAGGAGAGCTCACTTCACTTCATTAGAATCCACACATAACGTTTCTTATCTTCTTAGTTACACAGGCTGTTTAAAATTCCATTCTTTACTTTCACTCCCTTTCAGGCGCCATCTTAAAGAGTCAGTTGAAACAAAGAAAAAAAAAGTTTCTCTTTTTAAAAGGGTAGAAGTCAGGAAATCAAAAATACTTGCAATCCAATAGTTGTTCACTTGTGCTCATTCCATCTGCTTATAGAGATCCATAAAGATAAGACAATTAGCAGGGATGGACACTTTCTTCTTTTCCTGCTTTTGCAGGAGCGCACTGAAGTCGGAGCTTATGGCAGGATGATTTATGGGACTCGACCCTCAGGGCTCTGTTTAATAAAAAACAAAGCCCCTGGGGAGATCTACCACCACACCCCCGCAGATCTTATCTTTTCCCTTTCATCCAGGGAAAGAGATTAAAGCCGGCTTTTCCTGGCTTTTACGATGTTCAGTACGGAGCCCCTTAATTAGGAACTCAGTGAAGAAGGTGGCGCCAACGGAAGTCCGTCTTTCTTAATGTCTTGTTTCCTCCTTCCCCCTTTAATGGCTCTTTAATACTTTCCCCAAGGATACCTCTAAATTCCTTTACAATATACTAGAGCACAGCTTTTAGAATCAATGGGATATAACCTACTATAACTTCAGAAAACCTTAGAGTAGTAATGGAGTGGTGATAGGGATAGCTAATAACAATATCATAAAAATATTTATGCATTACATTAGTTTTTTTCATGGTTTCTATTATAGCTTCCACATCACCCTTTTAAGGTTTTTTTTTGTAAACAAGTTTTATTAAAAAATTTCTTTCACATCTTATACATCTTAAAGCACAAAGATTGGAATAGATTATAAAAAGATATATATCTTAATTTTTATAATCTATTCCAATCTTTGTGCTTTTTCAAAATTCATCCCTTTTATATAATTCTTTATCCCAAATTCATTTTTCAGCATATCTTGTTATTTCATCTCCCCCCCCCCCAAGTACATTTTACATATTTCCAATTTCGGCCATAATACTCTTTTTCCATATTTCTTTATCTTATCTTAATCCCTTCTTAATACATAATACATAAACAGTATCACTATCTGCTCTTAATGCCTAATTTCTATAAATAACATCAATTAATTATCTTATTTCTTCATTTACAGTATATATTTTTCAAAATCCCCATCCCACTTTTTAACATTTCAATTTTATCTCTTAATTTAACTTGTCTTCTTAATTAAACCCATTGCCATTTCATATTTCATCTGCTGTTCTATTTTGCTATAAGCAATATACATCATCATATTCACTTCTTGCATTAAAATCCTTTAACTTATTTGACCCACAATTAATAATATTAATACAAGTCCCTTAAATCTACTAATATATATCTTATTTCCTTTCCTCCTTTCCACTATCCTTTTTTAATCATTTTCTTGGTCTCTCCAAAATTTCACTTAATAATTTCCTCCTTTTATCCCATTCTTTTAACTTCTTTTTATTTTTGTATTTATTATATCTTTTCTCCTGAATCCTTTTTCTCACTTTTAGACATATTAATAACAACAACAACAACAACAACAACAACAACAACAACAACAACAACAACAACAACAACAACAGAGTTGGAAGGGACCTTGGAGGCCTTCTAGTCCAACCCCCTGCCCAGGCAGGAAACCCTACACCATCTCAGACAGATGGTTATCCAACATTTTCTTAAAAATTTCCAGTGTTGGAGCATTTACAACTTCTGCAGGCAAGTTGTTCCATTTATTAATTGTTCTAACTGTCAGGAAATTTCTCCTTAGTTCTAAGTTGCTTCTCTCCTTGATTAGTTTCCACCCATTGCTTCTTGTTCTACCCTCAGGTGCTTTGGAGAACAGCCTGACTTCCTCTTCTTTGTGGCAACCCCTGAGATATTGGAACACTGCTATCATGTCTCCCCTAGTCCTTCTTTTTATTAAACTAGACCAGCGGTTCTCAACCTGTGGGTCGTGAGCCTGTTGGGGGTCGAATGACGATTTGCCAGGGGTCACCTAAGACCATCAGAAATATGGGAAGTATATTTGCGAGTTGAAGAATCGCGAATTCGGCTTCAGGCACAATGAATTAAAAAAAAGAGAAATCTTTGCTCTGATGTCTCCCTCTCAAGCCAGCTGCAACCACTCCCAATCGCTAGCCTAATCTGGCTTCAGGCGCGATAAACTTAATAGGGGAGGAGTTTCCGCTTTAATGCCTCCATCCTCAAGGCAGTTCAGATCGCTAGCCAATACGGCTTCAGGCACGATAAATTCAAAAAAACAGTTTGCCGCTTTTTTCCCCCTTCTGCGGCTGCTGAGGCCTGCTGAGATCGCTGCCTAAAAAAATAATTTTACGGTTGGGGTCGCCACATCATGGGGAATTGTATTAAAGGGGTCGCAGCACTATAAAGGTTGAGAACCACTGAACTAGACATACCCAGTTCCTGCAACCGTTCTTTATATGTTTTAGCCTCCAGTCCCCTAGTTATCTTTGTTGCTCTTCTCTGCACTCTTTCTAGAGTCTCAGCATCTTTTTTACATCGTGGCGACCAAAACTGAATGCAGTATTCCAAGTGTGGCCTTATTATTATCCAATTATTAATTTTTTTTTTTTTTTTTTTTTTGTTTACATTTATACCCCGCCCTTCTCCGAAGACTCAGGGCGGCTTACAGTGTGTAAGGCAATAGTCTCATTCTATTTGTATATTTTTACAAAGTCAACTTATTGCCCCCCCAACAATCTGGGTCCTCATTTTACCTACCTTATAAAGGATGGAAGGCTGAGTCAACCTTGGGCCGGGCTCGAACCTGCAATAATTGCAGGCTTCGGTGTTCTTAATAACAGGCTATTACCAGCCTGAGCTAACCGGCCCTATTTATTAATAAATTTATTAATTTATTATTAATTTATTATTAATATTAAATTAATAGTAAATTTAATATTTTTATTAATTTATTATTATTAAATAGAGAGGCCTCTGTGGCTCAGCTGCTAATGCAGTCTGTTATTAACAGCAGCTGCCTGCAATTACTGCAGATTCTAGTCCCACCAGGCCCAAGGTTGACTCAGCCTTCCATCCTTTATAAGGTAGGTAAAATGAGGACCCAGATTGTTGGGGGCAATAAGTTGACTTTGTATATAAATATACAAATAGAATGAAGACTATTGCTAACATAGTGTAAGCCGCCCTGAGTCTTTGGAGAAGGGCGGGATATAGATGCAAATTTAAAAAAAAAATTATTATTAATTTATTATTATCCAAGTGTGGCCTTATATTACTGGAGTAATTCTCCCCAAGCTTTCTTCTAATCTCTTTCCACTCTTTCCTTCTTTTCTCTTTGATTTATTCTTTTTGGGGGGATATTCCCCCCATCCACTATTTTTTTGCCACTGTTAATCTCAGTGAAATCATCTAATTGCTTTTTGCATTCAACTCCTTTTCCGGCAATATTATTTTCTTGCTCCTCATTTATGCTCTTTTTCCTGTTCTGTATATTCCAGCAAAATTTCTGACTTTTTATTACCCTTTAATGATTCACGCATGTTTTTAAACTTCTCAATTAATTCCTCACACATTCAAGACTCCATATTGTCAATTTTAAAAAAATTGTTAAAACTTTTGATTTATATTTAATTAAAATTTTAAAATCCATGTAGTTTCTTTTTAATTCCAAATAGTTTCCAATTTGAATATTTATTCAATACACTCCAAGTTAAAACTTTATTATCATCCACAACTGTTCAGTCGAAACCAAGCAGTTCAGAAAAACGGATACTCCTTAAAAGTTCTCACAGTTTCTGAGTTATCTTTTATCAGTCAAGGTCACAGCTGTTATTTTCTCCATCTTCCAACCAAGATTGCAGTTCTCTCTTTCCGCCAGCAGATGTTTCTCTCAAATCCACAATATTCTCAGAGCAACTAAGTATCAAAGCTGTCATAAATATTTTGAATCCATACTTTTCCTCGGGTTTCTTTTTCTTTTATTATTTTTTGTTTCTCCAAATTCAATTTTAAATCCAGTTATAAAATTTTCTTTCTTGGGCTTTGATATTTTAACTTCCTCTTTGTTCTTCTCCTTCAAATGTCAATATTATCAAAAATATTTTTAATGCACATAAAAAGTACTTTCCTTCAGGTTTCTTTTTCTTTTATTATTTTTCCAAATCCAATTTTAAATTCAGTTGTAAAATTTTCTTTCTTGGGTTTTGGTATTTTAACCTCCTCTTGTTCTTCTCCCTCCATTAACTTTCCCAAGTGCCAATTAGCTGCTCATTTTCTCTCCGGGACACCTTTTAAAATTTTCTTTAAACCTGTGAGTTGGCTAATCACTCACCTGGTACCAGCATTCCATTCAAACACTGCTCCTGCACAAAAAACTTAGTCTGGTTGCCCCAGTTTCAGAGCGTTCATTTTTCAATGGCCGCCACCCCTGATGCTGGTTCAAAGAGCAGCCTCTGATCTTTCAAGGAACTTGCCTGTTCCTCTTGGTCATCCGAGGCACCTCTCCTTCTTAACCATCCCTACAGGACAGTTCCGGTCTGAAGACCTCCCAACAGTGGTTTGTTCAGCTGGATTTTTGCGGAGCTCATCAGAGCCTACTATATTTCCGGCCGGTCTCACTGCGACGCTTCTGGTTTCTCCCACCCTTTTAAGTTTATTGCCAGGAGTTTAACAGTTAAGCCCATTTTCTTTTTACTGTGTATATACTCAGGCTGATTGATTGTACATTTAAAATATTGCACATAATGAGGATGGGAAGATAGATCGTGCTGAAAGAGAGTGTCTGGTCATTCAACTAGTTTCATGCCTAAAATGGGACTATAACTCATGATATTTAGATTTCTAAACCGATGCCTCAATCAAACTTGTTCTCCTGTGGTTATTACAGGTAATCCTCAACTTGTGACCATGTGTTTCAAAATTGTTCAAAGTTAATGATGGCATTGAAAAAGTAACTTGGTAGTAGATAACCAGTCCTTGCACTTATGACCATTGCAGTGTCCCAGCAGGTGATCAATATTCACTTAAGTCACTTAACCATATTGTTTAGTTCCTGTTCCAACTGTGACCATAAGTAGAGAACTACATTATGCCTTAAACAAAATTAGCATTCTTTTCTTTTATTATTTTTGTTTCTCCAAATTCAATTTTAAATCCAGTTATAAAATTTTCTTTCTTGGGCTTTGATATTTTAACTTCCTCTTGTTCTTCTCCTTCAAATGTCAATATTATCA
The DNA here is from genome assembly GCF_028640845.1 of Ahaetulla prasina. Lineage (NCBI taxonomy): Eukaryota > Metazoa > Chordata > Lepidosauria > Squamata > Colubridae > Ahaetulla > Ahaetulla prasina. The sequence goes on along the minus strand of NC_080542.1, from coordinate 78,731,139 downwards.
AAAATATTTTTAATGCACATAAAAGTACTTTCCTTCAGGTTTCTTTTCTTTTATTATTTTTCCAAATCCAATTTTAAATTCAGTTGTAAAATTTTCTTTCTTGGGTTTGGTATTTTAACCTCCTCTTGTTCTCTCCATTAACTTTCCCAAGTGCCAATTAGCTGCTCATTTTCTCTCAGGACACCTTTTAAAATTTTCTTTAAACCTGTGAGTTGGCTAATCACTCACCTGGTACCAACATTCCATTCAAACACTGCTCCTGCACAAAAACTTAGTCTGGTTGCCCCAGTTTCAGGCGTTCATTTTCAATGGCCGCCACCCTGATGCTGGTTCAAAGAGCAGCCTCTGATCTTTCAAGGAACTTGCCTGTTCCTCTTGGTCATCCGAGGCACCTCTCCTTCTTAACCATCCCTACAGGACAGTTCCGGTCTGAAGACCTCCCAACAGTGGTTTGTTCAGCTGGATTTTTGCGGAGCTCATCAGAGCCTACTATATTTCCGCCGGTCTCACTGCGGCGCTTCTGGTTTCTCCACCCTTTTAAGTTTATTGCCAGGAGTTTAGAGCCCATTTTCTTTTTACTGTGTATATACTCAGGCTGATTGATTGTACATTTAAAATATTGCACATAATGAGGATGGGAAGATAGATCGTGCTGAAAGAGAGTGTCTGGTCATTCAACTAGTTTCATGCCTAAAATGGGACTATAACTCATGATATTTAGATTTCTAAACCGATGCCTCAATCAAACTTGTTCTCCTGTGGTTATTACAGGTAATCCTCAACTTGTGACCATGTGTTTCAAAATTGTTCAAAGTTAATGATGGCATTGAAAAAGTAACTTGGTAGTAGATAACCAGTCCTTGCACTTATGACCATTGCAGTGTCCCAGCAGGTGATCAATATTCACTTAAGTCACTTAACCATATTGTTTAGTTCCTGTTCCAACTGTGACCATAAGTAGAGAACTACATTATGCCTTAAACAAAATTAGCATTCTTTTTCTTCTAAAAAGGGAATGAGAAGATTCAAAAAGTAAAATGGACAAATAGCAATAGCACTTAAACTTATATACCGCTTCATAGTGCTTTTACAGCCCTCTCTAAGCAGTTTACAGAGTCAGCATATTGCCCGCAACAATCTGGGTCCACATTTTACTGACTTCGGAAGGATGGAAGGCTGAGTCAACCTTGAGCCGGTGAGATTTGAACTACAGAATATTAGTCAAGCTTTACAAAGATTGAAATAAATCCATTTAGTGGATTTACAACTTTAGTAGTTTAATAAATCTGGTTTATTAAAGGATAAATGTGCTATTCCTTTTCTTCTATTATTCTATTATTCTTTTAATCCTATAATCCCTCCAAGAAAGATAACAGACATAATTGTTCAATTTCTTTTCCTACAAATGGATGTGCATTTTATTGTATGTCACTAACTCTGCAGTATGAAGTAGTAATAATTGTTCCATCCCAACGTTTTGCTTGAACCAGAAAGCTGGAAAAGGTATACTTAGCCTACAGATATGTTTTATACCCAGAATAGTCCAGCCTATGGACTAGTGAGTTAAAACCATATTCTCTTCTTATGTTTGTTTAATTGATTCAGTAATTGTTGAGAAGCATAAGCTTGACCCACTACAATTGTTAGGGGATATACAAGTTTCTTTAATTTTTTTTGTTGTTGTTTACATTTATACCCCGCCCTTCTCCGAAGACTCAGGGCGGCTTACAATGTATAAGGCAATAGTCTCATTCTATTTGTATATTTTTTTTACAAAGTCAACTTATTGCCCCCCCAACAATCTGGGTCCTCATTTTACCTACCTTATAAAGGGTGGAAGGCTGAGTCAACCTTGGGCCGGGCTCGAACCTGCAGTAATTGCAGGCTCTGTGTTCTAATAACAGGCTTCTCTACTGCCTGAGCTATCCCGGCCCCTAATGCATAGGAAGTCTTCATTTTTATTTTATTTTAGTGCATTTAAAAGCATAATCTAAAAAAGGAAGGAAAGAAACAAGAATGTTATGCAAAATTATTCAAAGAAACCTTAGATTAGTAATATATAAAAGGTGACCTTGTATCAATTGTTACTATTATTAAAAGAGCAGATCAGTAATAAATAACAGAAGCAACCAGTATAATAAAAATAATCAGGACAAAACAATAGCAGTTTTTATCTAATTTAAGAAAGTCTGTCTTCGTTATAATAATAATTCACTATAATGAATTAATAATAAACAGAGTTGGAAGGGATCTTGGAGGTCATCTAGTCCAACCCCCTGCTCAATCAGGAGACCTATACTAGGGATTCGAACCACCAACCTTTCTGATTGACAAGCTCAGCGTCTTAGCCACTGAGCCACCTAGAGAACCTAGGACAAAGTCCAGTATGTTAACACTTTATTGTAAAATAAATCCAAACTTCAGACATAGTACAAGATCATGCTGAAAATTATAATCCATAAATGATTTTCAGATTCAATTAAATTCTGTATCCTACTTTTAAAAAACAGACTTTTTTTATATTGACTCATCCAGCTTTATATTTCTTTCATTATTCTAAAAAAGAAATTATGCTATTTGCCAGAAACAAGGGCCGGAATAGCTCAGGCTGTAAGGAGCCTGTTATTAGAACACAATAGCCTGCAATTACTGCAGGTTCAAGCCCGGCCCAAGGTTGACTCAGCCTTCCATCCTTTATAAGGTAGGTAAAATGAGGACCCAGATTGTTGGGGGGGCAATAAGTTGACTTTGTAAATATACAAATAGAATGAGACTATTGCCTTATACACTGTAAGCCGCCCTGAGTCTTCGGAGAAGGGCGGGATATAAATGTAAATAAATAAATAAAAAAATCATGGCAGGTATTTATAGCAAACTCAATTTATAGGAAGATAGTGCTCAATAACATTTACCAGAAAGACAGATTGGAGGGGGTGTGGAATATTTAAAATTAGTTTTATTCTATAGTCAATCACTTTGAAAACTATTAGGGGTTATGATACTGATACTGACACCGAGTGTAAAAAAAAAAAGTGATGAATTTGAGTGTAATCAATTATTACATTTCCAGTAGCAATTAAAGTGGAGTGATTTACGAATGAAGAAACATCCTGTGCCTGTTTTCTCTGTAATATTCAATTTGACATTTATCTTCTGTGGATATTTACATTGTTTCTTATCAGTTGATTTGTTTAAATTATACATATATTTAAGTATGCATTCTTTTTCTTCCCATTCTATTCTAAATGTATAATCCATCAAATGTTCGGAATTTTATGTAATAAAATAAGGCACATCTAAGCTTTCCAAGAAGAGAATTTGAAAATATTTCATCTTTGTTCTGTTAAATTTTGCAATACATAAATCATTCATAAGCTTTCTGGGATCCTGTCCTTATGGGATTCATGTTAAATTATTTTGATAATATAGTTTGAGATTGGCACAGCTAATCTACAATTTTTCAGTCTTCCAAAATTCTAAATTTAATACTCTTTTAAAAAATGAAATTAATTACTTTGCTACTCATGTAATTTTCCTCATTTCATGAAGGATTGAATTAAACTGTGGGAGTAAGGACACGTCTTTCTTATGTATGTTTTGTGAACTTCTTTTATTCAAACTTCACCAAAATACAGACTGCTGTAACTTTGTTTTAGAGTAGTTCATGTAGGTAAACTTACTGTAGGTAAACTTACAGCCTCTGTGGCTCAGACTGGTAAGACAGTCTGTTATTAACACAGCTGCTTGCAATTACTGCAAGTTCTAGTCCCACCAGGCCCAAGGTTGACTCAGCCTTCCATCCTTTATAAGGTAGGTAAAATGAGGACCCAGATTGTTGGGGGCAATAAGTTGACTTTGTATATAAATATACAAATAGGATGAAGACTTTGCTAACATAGTGTAAGCCGCCCTGAGTTTTCGGAGAAGGGTGGGATATAAATGCAAATTTTTTTAAAAAAAGTATTCCTTGAGGACTAGAAATGCATTATATATTTATTATTATAACTTAAAGTATAAACTGTATAAAACATCTGCATAGAAAGGCAAGTGGAAATGTCTTAAAATGAATAAAATAAGTTGACAACTTGTACATTTGAAACTGCTGAAAATCATTGGGAAATATGCTATATTTCATTATATATGTTATGTCCCTGGAAAGGACTGATAGACTGAGGCGAGATGTTTGGTAAATGCTAACAGGTTTATCAATAACAGTAAGCACTAACACCCTTTCATGGATTACTGCCTTGTTATGGCAAAGGGGCTTGCGTAGCTCAATGAAGCTATGAGCTATGCCGTCCAAGACGGACAGGTCATAGCACAGAGTTCTGACAAAACGTAATCCACTGGAGAAGGAAATGGCAACCCACTCCAGTATCTTTGCCATGAAAACCCCATGGACAGTACAAAAAGGAAAAAATATATGACGTTGGAAGATGTGCCCCTCAGGTCGGAAGGTGTCCAATATGCTACTGGGGAAGAGCAGAGGGCTAGTACTAATAGCGCCAGAAAAAATGAAGCGACTGGGCTAAAGCCGAAAGGACGCTCAGCTGTGGATGTATCTGGTGGTGAAAGGAAAGTCCGATGCTGTAAAGATTTTTTCTCCATAGGAACCTGGAATGTAATGCCCTAACCACTGGTGCTGAAGAAGATGAAATTGACCAGTTCTATGAAGCCCTACAGCACCTGATAGAATTAACACCAAAAAATGATGTCCTTATCTCATGGGAGATTGGAATGCTAAAGTAGGAAGCCAAAAAATAACCGGAATAACAGGCAAGTATGACCTTGGAGTACAAAATAAAGCAGGGCACAGGCTGATAGAATTCTGTCAAGACAATACGATGGTCATGGCAAACACTCTTTTCCAACAACCTAAGAGACGACTCTACACATGGACATCACCAGATGGTCAACACAGAAATCAGATTGACTATGTGCTCTGCAGCCAAATATGGAGAAGCTCTATACAGTCAGTAAAAACAAGACCAGGAGCTGACTGTGGCTCAGATCATGAGCTGCTTCTTGCAAAATTTAGGCTTAAACTAAAGAAAGTAGGGAAAAGCACCAGGCCACTCAGGTATGAACTAAATCATATCCCTGATGAATATACAGTAGAGGTGACAAATAGATTTAAAGAATTAGATCTGATAGACAGAGTGCCTGATGAACTATGGACGGAGGTTCGCAACATTGTACAAGAGGTAGCAACTAAAACCATTCCAAAGAAAAAGAAATGCAAGAAAGCAAAACAGCTGTCTGAGGAAGCTCTGCAAATAGCTGAGGAAAGAAGGGAAGCGAAAGGCAAGGGAGAAAGAGAAAGATACACCCAGTTGAATGCAGAATTCCAGAGAATAGCTAGAAGAGATAAGAATACATTCTTAAATGAACAGTACAAAGAAATAGAAGAAAACAATAGAATGGGGGGACCAGAGATCTATTCAAGAAAATTGGAGATATGAAGGGAACATTTCATGCAAAGATGGGCATGATAAAGGACCAAAATGGCAGGGACCACCAGAGGCAGGAGAGATTAAGAAGAGGTGGCAAAATTACACAGAAGAACTATAGAAGAATGAATTTAACATCCCTGATAACCACAAAGTCACTAACCTTGAGCCAGACATTCTAGAATGTGAAGTCAAATGGGCCTTAGGAAATCTGAGTAACAACAAAGCTAGTGGAGGAGACAGTATTCCAGCTGAGCTATTCAAAATCTTAAAAGACGACGCAGTAAAAGTGCTACACCCAATTTGCCAGCAAATTTGGAAAACTCAACAATGGTCACAGGATTGGAAAAGGTCAGTTTACATTCCAATTCCAAAGAAAGGCAATGCCAAGGAATGTTCAAACTATCGCACCATTGCACTCATTTCACATGCTAGTAAGGTTATGCTTAAAATCCTACAAGCTAGGCTTCAGCAATATGTGGATCGAGAACTACCAGAAGTACAGGCAGGATTTCGTAGAGGCAGAGGAACTAGAGATCAAATTGCCAACATATGCTGGATCATGGAGAAAACTAGGGAGTTCCAGAAAAACATCTACTTCTGCTTCATTGACTGCTAAAGCCTTTGATTGTGTGGATCACAACAAATTGCGGCAAGTTCTTAAAGAGATGGGAGTACCAGACCATCTTATTTCTCTCTTGAGAAACCTGTATGCGGGTCAAGAAGCCACAGTGAGAGCTGGACACGGAACCACTGATTGGTTCAATATTGGGAAAGGAGTCCGGCAAGGCTGTATACTATCACCCTGCCTATTTAACTTATATGCAGAACACATCATGAGAAAGACGGGGCTAGATGAATCAAAAATTGGAATTAAGATTGCCGGAAGAAATATCAACAACCTCAGATATGCAGACGATACCACTCTAATGGCAGAAAGCGAAGAGGAACTAAAGAGTCTCTTGATGTGGGTGAAGGAGGAGAGTGCAAAAGTTGGCTTGAAACTCAACATTAAGAAAACTAATATCATGGCATCCATCCCTTTCAATTCCTGGCAGATAGATGGTGAAGAAATGGAGGTAGTGACAGATTTTATTTTCCTGGGCTCCAAGATTACCGCAGATGGGGACTGTAGCCAAGAAATTAAAAGACGCTTGCTCCTGGGGAGGAAACCTATGGCAAATCTAGACAGCATACTAAAAAAGCAGAGACATCACCCTGCCAACCAAAGTGCGTATAGTCAAAGCTATCGTTTTCCCAGTTGCAATGTATGGCTGTGAAGGTTGGCCCATAAGAAAGGCTAAGCGCCAAAGAATTGAGGCCTTTGAACTCTGGTGCTGGAGAAGACTCCTGTGAGTCCCTTGGACTGCAAGGCGAACAAACAAGTCAGTTCTAGAGGAGATCAACCCTGACTGCTCTGTAGAAGGCCAGATCCTGAAGATGAAACTGAAATACTTTGGCCACCTAATGAGAAAGAAGGACTCACTGGAGAAGAGCCTAATGCTGGGAAAGATTGAGGGCAAAAGAAGAAGGGGACGACAGAGAACGAGGTGGCTGGATGGAGTCACTGAAGCAGTAGGCATGAGTTTAAATGGACTCCAGAGGATGGTAGAGGACAGGAAGGCCTGGAAGAATGTTGTCCGTGGGGTCGCGATGGGTCAGACACGACTTCGCAACTAACAACAACAACAAAGCACTAACATGCTTTGCTAGCTTTGACAGCTAATGCGGCTGCTCTGCTAACAACAGCCAGCACTTTGACAGTTCTTTATATACCCTCACCGGCTGTGCTCCAGCCAATCAGTGATCGGCTGCTCTGTGGACCAAAGTATAAACCTGATGCAGCACTCCTCCATCACTAGATGGCGCACTCATAGTCTTTCAGATAGGCAAGCTGTCTCCTGGTTCTCCTGGATCATTGAAGGCCATTGGTAGAAGTTGGATTAGGTGGAACCACCGAAGACGCCTCTGGAATCAGTGCAGTAGGTTCTCCAACACCTGCGACCTTGGGCAAAGCTGGAACACAGTCCATTTCGAGTGGTAAGTTGTTCTCGCTTCTTGCTGCGACTTTTGCCGTGTTTTCCAATTTTGCTTTGTTAGGTCCACCTGTAATAAAACTTTTGTCTGGATTGTTTGGCTTGGCTTCTGCTGTGTGTAAGTATGTCCTAGGTTTCCACCAACCCCTTAATTGGTCAATGTGGCATCGCCACATTTGCCCATCCTCCAACTCTATTTTGTATGATCTGGGCCTGTAATTTCTGTTATTGTTCCAGCTAGCCATAGGAGGTGGCCTGAATAATTCCTGGCATAGTCAGAGTCCCCTGGATAAAATGTCCTAATTTTGGAAGTGAATTCCCTTGGTGTTTCTGGAAAATTTGTAAAATGTAGTTTGTCCAAGTTTGTTTTTATCCTCCTTCCCATCAACAGCTCAGCAGGACCTTGATTTGTTTTTGGGCATGGGGTGGCATGCTGCATCAAAAGATATTTTGCAATCTTAGTGTGCCAGTCCCCTGGACCCAATTTATATAAAGTCTCTTTGACAGACCTTATAGATCTCTCAGCCCGGCCATTACTTGCAGGATGAAAGGGGGCTGTGAGGAGTGTCGTATGCCCAGGCCAGCCAGGTATAGCTCAAATGGGCCAGACATTAACTGGGGCCCATTATTGGATACCAACGTGTCTGGTATGCCATGGGTTGCAAACATGGCTTGGAGGGCTCTGATCAACGCTTCTGTATTGGTGGGGGACATCAGCTTTACCTCCACCAATTTGGAATAAGCATCCACTCCAATTAAAAACATTTGTCCTATATGGGGCCAGCAAAGTCTATGTGGAAGCGAGACCAGGGGGCTTTTGGTTTCTTCCACTTTGTAGAGGGGAGGGGCCTTTGGAGGATTCGCCCTTGATTCCTGGCACTGCTTACACGCCAAGACCCAGTCAGCAATTTTTTAGTCTAGATTGGGCCACCAGCCATAGCTTCTGCCCAGTGCTTTCATATGCACAATTCCTGGGTGGCTGTCATGCAGAGTTGCTAGGATGTGTTTTCGTAAGGTTCTAGGGATGACTACCCTATGGCCCCACAGTAAACAGCCCTTCATAGTTGACAATTTAGTTTGCCTTGCTTTATATTGTTTAAATTCCATTCCAAGTAACCCTGAGGGCCAGCCTCTCTTAACCCAGTCCAAAACCCTGGATATGTCTTTGTCTTTGGCAGAGTGTTTCGCCACGTCTGCTGCTGTTAGGGGCCTTTGTAGATCCTCTGTTGGTAACACTGTGTTTGCAGGTGCAGGGTTTTCTACTGCCATGGGTAACAGGCATCTGCTCAGAGCATCTGCATGGGCAAGTTGCCGCCCTGGCCGATGTTCTAAGGAACAATTATAAGGTGCCAGGAATACAGTCCACCTGATCATTCATGGGGAGAGTATTTGGATCATTTGTCTGTCTCCTGCAAGGATTCCTAGCAAAGGCTTATGGTCAGTAACCAGTGTGAAATGGTGACCATACAAATATTCGTGGAATCTTTTCACCCCAGTGACTAGAGCTAGTGCTTCCTTATCAACTTGCCCAGTTTCTTTTGGCCTTGGACATTGTTCATGAAAAATAGGCTATAGGTGCCTCTACCCCTGTTGGTAATTTATGGCTGAGAACTGCCCCTATGCCATAAGGGAGGCATTGCATGTCAGTACGAGAGGCAATTGGTCATTGTACTGGAGGAAGAGGCTGGCTGATGTGAGTAGGTTTTTTACTGCTTTGAAGGCAGCAGCTTCTTTAGGTCCTCACAGCCAAGGTCTCTTAGAATCTAAAAGCCTGTGTAATGGCTCTGCCACCGAAGCTTTGTGGGGCAAAAATTAACTATAAAAGTTAATAAGGCCTAAAAAGCCTGCAGCTCAGTTTTGTTCTTTGGAGCTGGAGCCTCTTGAATTGTGTTAACTTTAGCATTGGTAGGATGTAGGCCTGAGGCATCAACCCTATAGCCTAAGAATTCAACTTCCTTGACAGCCAATTTGGATACACCTGTTTTTTGAAATTTCTGTAATTTCTGCCTTTTGAAATTCTGTAATTTTTGTAAGACGGCTCGTAGACATTCATTTAATTGCGATAGAGTTTCTGCAGACACCAGAATGTGATCAAAATAAGGTACAATCCAGGAGTGAAATGCTCCTGGTTCAGACCAGCTTGTGCGATCCGGTAGCGATGGCAGCTGCTGGTTCGGAGGACCGGTAGCAAAAATCCCTGGCCCCGCCCCCCTGCCTCTGCTGAGCTGCACCATCAGCAGAGGGTTTTTTTTACTTTTAAAAGCAGATTTTTCTTCATCCAAAACATGCCTTTAAAAGTAAAAAAAAAGCCTTTGAGGATCTTGCCCCTCAGCTGAGATCAGCAGAGCCTTTAATAGAATTTTTTTTTTTATTGGCCAAGTGTGATTGGACACACAAGGAATTTGTCTTGGTGCATATGCTCTCAGTGTACATAAAAGAAAAGATACATTCATCAAGGTACAACATTTACAACACAATTGATGGTCAATATATCAATATAAATCATAAGGATTGCCAGCAACAAGTTATAGTCATACAGTCATAAGTGGAAAGAGATTGGTGATGGGAACTATGAGACGATTAATAGTAGTGCAGATTCAGTAAATAGTTTGACAGTGTTGATGGAATTATTTGTTTAGCAGAGTGATGGCCTTCGGGGAAAAACTGTTCTTGTGTCTAATTGTTCTGGTGTGCAGTGCTCTATAGCATCGTTTTGAGGGTAGGAGTTGAAACAGTTTATGTCCAGGATGCGAGGGGTCTGTAAATATTTTCACGGCCCTCTTCTTGATTCATGCAGTATACAGGTCCTCAATGGAAGGCAGGTTTAAACTTTAAACTTCTTTTTTAAAAAATTAAGGCTCCTCTGGTGATCTCACCTGAGTTCCTCATCACCTTAAAAAACATGTTTTCTGTAGAAAACATGTAGAAAACCTCCTTTTAAGAGATTCTAAGGCACTTACCTGATTACTGATCGACCACATGGCTTTTTTCCCAGCCCGAAAGCCTCAGTTTCACTTTCAGCACCAGACAGAACTAATCTAAACTTAGTAATCTATTTCATCACTGAGCAACTAATGCTGGCTGGTTTTGCTGGCTGAGGAACTCTGGGAATTGAAGTCCACAAACCTTAATAATAAAATAAAATATTTTGCAGCTTTCTGAGATTTGGTGTGTTTCTATAGTGTTTCACTCTAACTACACAAACACACAAAATCTCAGAAAGCTGTATGTGGTATTTTGTGTGTGTGTGTGTATGTGTCAGTTGTGTTGTGTTGTGTGTGTGTAAAGTGTAAAGGTTGGTTTTTGGTACCTCTTATTGTTTTATACTTTGTTTATTATTTTTATTATTTATTGTTATTGGCCACACCCACCCAGTCATCTGACCACCAAGCCATGCCCACCAATTAAGCCATGCCCAGAGAACCGGTAGGGAAAATTTTTAGATTTCACCCCTGGTACAACCCCCGGGATTCCCTGGAGTAGCTGCTCCATCAAGCATTGGAATATTCCCGGGACCACAGTGACACCAAACTGAAGTCTATAGCACTTAAAGGCCCCTCTATGTGTAACTATGGTTTGTGCCTCTGCTGTAGCGGCGTCTACGGGGATAGGCCTGGATAAGATCTAATTTGGCAAAAATCTTGCCTTGTCCTAGGGAATGAAGTAAATGCTGCACTACCGGTACAGGATAGGCAGAATTTTGGAAGGCTTTATTAAGCATTCATTTGTAGTCTGCACAAATCCTCACGGATCCGCCTGGCTTAACAGGAGTGACTATAGGCATTTTCCACTTGGATTGGTCAACCACCTCGAGGATGCCTTGTGCTAGTAACTTATCTAAAGTGGTCTACCTTAGTTCTAAGGGCAAAATGAACTCGCCAGGCCTTAATTTAATGGGTGCCACCTGGGGATCTACGTTAAAGGACAGAAGTTTTCCTGTGTACTTACCTATGTTGAAGACAGTGTCAAACTCTTTGTTGAGATTTGACAGGATGGGTTTCTGGATGTGGTGAATTTCTGAGATGGAGAGGCCCAGTGAATGGAACCATTCAAGGCCTAAAAGGCTAGGAAGTGGGTCTTCCACTATGATAATTTGGGATGAGTTTGATTCTGTGGCTCTCGAGGACGTGGACAGGTTGCTGGGGAGGTTACATGCAACTACATGTTTACTGGACCCGTGTCCTTCCTGGTTAGTGCTGGCTGCTCAGGAAGTGACACGAGGCTGGCTCCAGGGGATTATAAATGCTTCTTTGATGGAAGAGGTTTTCCCCGCCGCCTTGAAAGTCCGGCTTCCGACCCGGTTATAGCACGGAGACGGCTTTGGTCGCGTTGGTGGATGACCTCTGGAGGGCCAGGGACAGGGGTTGCTCCTCTGCCTTGGTCCTATTAGATCTCTCAGCGGCTTTTGATACCATCGACCATGGTATCCTGCTGCGCCGGTTGGAGGGATTGGGAGTGGGGGGCACCGTTTATCGGTGGTTCTCCTCCTATCTCTCTGACCGGTCGCAGACGGTGTTGACGGGGGGGCAGAGGTCGTCCTCGAGGCGCCTCACTTGTGGGGTGCCTCAGGGGTCGATTCTCTCGCCTACCCTGTTCAACATCTATATGAAGCCGCTGGGTGAGGTCATCAGTGGTTTCGGGGTGAGTTATCATCTGTACGCTGATGATACTCAGCTGTACCTTTCCACCCCGGACCACCCCAACGAAGCGGTCGAAGTGCTGTCCCGGTGTCTGGAAGCTGTACGGGTCTGGATGGGGAGAAACAGACTCAAGCTCAATCCCTCCAAGACGGAGTGGCTGTGGATGCCGGCACCCTGGTACAATCAGCTGCATCCGCGGCTGACTGTTGGGGGCAAGTTAGTGGCTCCAAAGGAGGTGGTCCGCAACTTGGGTGTCCTCCTGGATGGACAGCTGTCCTTTGATGAACATCTGGCGGCCGTCTCCAGGAGGGCCTTTTACCAAGTTCGCTTGGTCCGCCAGTTCCTTGACCGGGATGCACGGTCAGTCACGCTCTGGTTACATCTAGGTTGGATTACTGCAATGCTCTCTACATGGGGCTGCCCTTGAGGTGCACCCGGAGGCTACAGTTAGTCCAGAATGCGGCTGCGCGAGTGGTAACGGGAGCCACTCGTGGCTCCCACGTAACACCACTACTCTGTAGCCTGCACTGGCTTCCTGTGGTTTTCCGGGTGTGCTTCAAGATTTTGGTTACCACCTTTAAAGCGCTTCATGGCTTAGGACCCGGATACTTACGAGACCGCCTGCTGTTACCTTATGCCTCCCACCGACCCGTATGCTCTCACAGAGAGGGTCTCCTCAGGGTGCCGTCCACCAAACAGTGTCGGCTGGCAGCCCCCAGGAGCAGGGCCTTCTCTGTGGGGGCACCGACGCTCTGGAACAAACTTCCCCCTGGCTTACGTCAAGTGCCTGGTCTTCGGACCTTCCGTCGTGAGCTCAAAACACACCTATTTATTCAAGCGGGACTGGCATAATAGTGTCAAATTTTAATTTGGGGTTTTATTAATATTTTTAAATTTTTAAAACTAAATTTTAACCGGGTTTTATTATTTATATGTCTATTTTAAATATTTGGCATATTTAATAAGTTTTTTAGATTAATGTTTTACTTTGTATATTTATGTGTTTTTTATATGGCTGTACACCGCCCTGAATCCCTAGGGAGATAGGGCGGTATAAAAGTATGAATGAATAAATAAATAAATAAATAAATAAATAAATAAATAAATAAATAAATAAATAAATAAATAAGTGGAAGGCTCCCTGAGAAGGTTCTATAGTGAATATGAAATGTGCAGGTTCCCAGAATGGGGATGTGCCTGCCTTGGTACTCCCTCAATTTAGTAAGGGTTGGTTGGATTGCCCTTTTTGATACTTTGGGAGCCAATCGCTTGATGGTATTTCAGGACATCAGGGACATGGATGAACCTATGTCCATTTCCATTTTACATGGAGAATCTTCTAATTTGATGGTAACAAAAATTTTTTTCCTATCATTGTCTGCATTGCCAATTATTTAGATTCAGGGGGGTAGCCATCCTTGTTAATTGTATAGCAGTCCTCTCCCATTTGAATTTTTAAAAGGAGTTTTTCTAAAAAATGGTGTTCTAGTTGTGGGTTTTGAATTTGGCTGTGGGGCTCTGCATACTCTTGCCAGATGGCCCTTTCATCCACATCTTAAGCAGTCTATATTACGGAACTTGCATGAAGCTCGCAGGTACTGTCCACCACAGCTGAGGCATGCTCTCTGGGTGTCTGCTTTTCTTTGCTGTCTCTTCTGTTGTTGGGTAGTTTGTCTTCTTCCTCTGTGTCCCCTTCTATGTCTGCTGTTTCTGAATGGACAGGCTCCATTTTGGCGGGAAAGTTTGAGGTATTAGTTAGTTGAATTTCAGAGACAGATTTGTTGGACAGTTCTGGTGTCAGATCTCATCTAAAGCCAATTGTAGTGGGTGTACAGTTTTAGTCAGCAGGTGGCACTGTATCCTTAAGTAAGGCACTCAGTTCTTGTTAAAGAAGCATCGGGTGACCTTTCGTTGCTGACAGTGGTTTCAGTTCTTGTACTGACGACTCAGCTCAGTGACTCTTTCACGTCAGCTCTCGTCGCTGCACCTCAGGTCGGGAGAGAAATCCCACCTTCATCGCCAGCTGTTACGTCCCTGGAAGGGACTGACAGACTGATGTGAGACATTTGGTAAAGGCTAATAGGTTTATTCAATAACAATAAGTGCTAACATGCTAGCTTTGACACCTAACACGGCTGCTCAGCTAACAGGAGCAGCAGCAGCCGGCACTTTGACAGTTCTTTATATACTCCCGCCGGGTGCACTCCAGCCAATCAGCAATTGGTACTCTGCAGATCAAAGTGTAAACTGGATGCAGCAATATACATTATAGCAGGGGTGAAATGCTCCTGGTTTGGACCGGCTTGCCTGATCCGATAGCAATGGCAACTGGTGGTTTGGAGAACCGATAGCAAAAATCCCTGGCCCCACCCCCTGCCTCTGCTGAGCCATGCCATCATCAGAGGTTTGTTTGTTTTTTATTTTTAAAAGCAGTTTTTCTTCAGCCAAAAAAATAAACCTAAAGTAAATAAAAAATAAAAATTCGCGGCTCGGCTGGGATCGTCAGAACCCTTTAAACTCTTTTTTTTGACAACCTCTTCAGCTGAAGAGTTTGTTTAAAAAAAATGGTTTTAAAGGCTCCTCTGGCGAGCCCAGCTAAATTCCTCACCACCAGAACCTTAAAAAACATGTTTTCTACAAGCTCTTCAGCCGAAGAGCTTGTTAAAACAATTATTTTAAGAGGTTCTGGGCTGCGATGAGGGAACTTCAGCTGGGATTGTCAGAGGCGCTTTTAAAATCTTTTTTTCCTCTGGCAATCCCAGATGAGTTGTCTGATCATCACAGGCTTTTAAAATCATTTTTAACAGCCTCTTACAATAGCCCCGACCCATGCCCAACCAATCCTCCCTCCCCACTTACCTAATTACTGCTTTCGGGCTGGCAAAGCCATGCTTTACATCAGTTGCATCAGCTAGCAACTGAATCTGCCTGCCTGCAATCCATCTTCTCAGTGGGCAACTCAATCTTCCTGGTTTGCTGGCTGAGGAACTCTGGGAATTGAAGTCCACAAACCTTAAAGTAGTAAGGTTGGAGACCCCTGATCTAAAAAATATAAATAAAATAATAAAATAAAATAAAATATTTGTGCAGCTTTCTGAGATTTGGTGTGTTTCTGTAGTGTTTCACTCTAACTACACAAACACACAAAATCTCACAAAGCTGTATGTGGCATTTTGTGTGTGTGTGTGTGTGTGTGTGAATCAGCTGTGTTGTGTTGTGTGTGTGTAAAGTGTGAAAGTTGGTTTTTGAGCTTTTTGTGGCTGTGTGAGGTTCCTGCTTGTTTCAGGGGCCATTTTGGGTGAAGTGCAGCTGCTTTTACATTGTGTGTGTCAATTGTGTTTTGTTGTGTTTGTGTAAAGTGTGAAAGTTGGTTTTTGGTACCTCTTATTGTTTTGTATACTTTGTTTATTATTTGTTTGTTTATTATTTTTATCATTTATTATTATTGGCCACACCTACCCAGTCATCTGACCACCAAGCCACGCCCACCAATTAAACCACAGAACCGGTAGGGAAAATTTTTAGATTTCACCCCTGCATTATATATAATGTTCCCCTGTAGGATGAAAATTTTGCTTTCTTCCATTCTACCTTCAGTGTTTCTAATAGTATGATTGTATTGGTAACTTGTTCTACCAGGTGAAAGATATGGATACATTGTTATACTTGGGTACTCATATATCTTTTTTGCTTCGATTTTGGAAAATTGTGGCATTTTTAAAATTGTGTTTATTATATAAATTACATCTAAGCAGAATTCCTATTAAAACCTGAGCTTTTAAAATTGGTGCAGTATAATACAATTTGCATTTGTAACAGTTGTATATTTTTATATATAGCAAAAAAAATACTACTATATCAAGTGCTGTTTTGAAAATAAGATTGATTTGTATGTATGTAAAAGAGAAGAGTTTTCCTTAAAATCTGTGAACATTTTAGTTTTCATATTTTGATCTGCCTCCCAAGATTTGGGGTTGTGTTTTGTTTTTTTGCTTTTTGTTTTATTTTTTTCATGCTGCTCATGTTGACAGGAAATTTCCACACAAATTGGAATGCATGTTCCATGTGATCTTCAGATATTCAGTTCCTTTGACAATCCTGTCTCTTGTGAATACTGTGGAAGTGATACATACGCAAAGTAGAGAAGGGGTCCTTATGTTCACATTTTTCCTTTAATGTTCCTGAATTAATAAAGTGCATATTATGTGAGAATGTATTTTATACTTTGTAAAACAACCTGCTGCTTAATGAAGTTTTAGTTAAAAGAACAAAATCTTTGTTTATATTAATAAACCGCAGATTTTAAAGAGAGAATAAAGACTTTCTTGAAGAAAAAAATGTCTAAGCCTGCACTTATGTAAAGAAACTCTTCTCGCTTATGAATAAGAATATGGAGAGAGAACAAGGTTGTCAAAAAATACAGAACTCTGAAATAGAAATTGTCAATTCATAATATCTGACCATTTAATTGCCATCTGGATGGAATATAAATCAATTGTTGAATCAGTACAATGTGACAATTTTGGTTTTTCCCCACAGTATTTCAACAGCTGGATAATTATTTGTTTAAAGAAAATAGCAGTCAACCCATCTCCTCTAGTTACCAGCTGAATGTAATACGTGATGGATTATATAAAACATTGCCATCAATTTTATTGTTGCTTATCAATCTAGATAAACTTCACTGAACTATTGCATTTGAAGGTCTTGTTCACCGGAAATACAAATTAACATTGCTTGGAGTTTTTTTGTACTTTAATCATTGCCAACCAAGACTAAACACTTCAGTAAAAGTCAATTTGCCACCTAAATAACAACAAAAAAAACTATTACTATAATAGAGCAGGTACTAAACATTGGTACTGAACATCAGCAAACACAATTATGGTCTAAATGCCTTCATTTAAAAAAACATAGTTCTGAGAAATTCAAAGCAAAACAAAATGGGCTTTTATTGATATGTTTTACTTTGCTGGCAGACCAGAGCAAAGGTTTTCTGAACATTTAGAAGAGTTCTTCATTCCTCTGAAAACAACAAAATACCTTATCCCACCAGACTTGAAATCCTAGGCTTAGAAAACTTAGAACTCCGTTGCCTTCGACAAAACCTAAGTTTAACTCATAGAATCATCTATTGTAATGTCCTTCTTGTTAAAGACTACTTCAGCTTTAATTGCAATAATACAAGAGCAACCAATAGATTTAAACTTAATATTAACTGCTTTAATCTAGATTGCAGAAAATAGGACTTCTGTAACAGAATCATCAGTGCTTGGAACACTTTACCTGAGTCTGTGGTCTCTTCCCATAATCCCAAAAGCTTTAACCAAAAACTTTCTACTATTGACCTCACCCCATTCCTAAGAGGACCATAAGGGGCGTGCATAAGAGCATAAACGTGCCTACTGTTCCTGCCCTATTGTTTTTCTTTTTTCCTTCATATATATATATATATATATATATATATATATATATATATATATATATATATATATATATATATATATATATATATATATATATATATATATATATATATATATATATATATATATATATTTCTGAGGTTTTCATGGTGTTTGTATGTAGGTCTTTGGTTATTCGGGTTTTCTCCGTAAAATTGAAGTGTCTTGGCGACGTTTCGACGAAGTCTCATTCGTCATCTTCAGGCTTCAGCTTCGTGCTTCTGGGAGCAATGTGTGATTGCAGCTGTTTCTTCCTTTTTAACTGCTAGTGGGGGTTTGAACTGATTGGGTGGGAGCTTGGCTGTGCTCTGATTGGATGTGGGTTTTTTTGTGCTCTGATTGGCTGGGGGTGTGTCCTGTTTGGGTGTGCTCAAATTAGTCTGAGTTGCAGGGGGATCTGAGCTGGTGAGCTGCACTGCTGCTGTTTGGCTTCGTGTTCGTGGTCGTGCTACATCTTCGTAGTGGGTGTCAGTCTGTTGCATGTATGGATTGGAGGGGTTTGAAATGGCTAATGTTGCAGCTGCGGTCTGGCTTCTGGTCCTTGGTCGTGCTTCCTGATCAGTGTGGGTTTGGGTGTGCTTTCTGGGTGGATGTGTGGTGGTGACATCCTGTGTGGACCTCGTGAGTGTGGGTCTGGTGTCATTCCTCGTGTTAGGGACACGTTTGTCAATAAGGGCAGGTTTGATATTGACTTTAAAAAGATATTGACTTTAAAAAGACCAGAACTATCGCCAAAACTGAACACTTTAACAACAGAATAATCAGAGAAGCCATCGAGATAGAAAAACGCCCACACAGCATGAACAAACGAGATGATACCTCCCGCCTACCAGCCATTTGGAAACCTGCCCTTATTGACAAACGTGTCCCTAACACGAGGAATGACACCAGACCCACACTCACGAGGTCCACACAGGATGTCACCACCACACATCCACCCAGAAAGCACACCCAAACCCACACTGATCAGGAAGCACGACCAAGGACCAGAAGCCAGACCGCAGCTGCAACATTAGCCATTTCAAACCCCTCCAATCCATACATGCAACAGACTGACACCCACTACGAAGATGTAGCACGACCACGAACACGAAGCCAAACAGCAGCAGTGCAGCTCACCAGCTCAGATCCCCCTGCAACTCAGACTAATTTGAGCACACCCAAACAGGACACACCCCCAGCCAATCAGAGCACAAAAAAACCCACATCCAATCAGAGCACAGCCAAGCTCCCACCCAATCAGTTCAAACCCCCACTAGCAGTTAAAAAGGAAGAAACAGCTGCAATCACACATTGCTCCCAGAAGCACAAAGCTGAAGCCTGAAGATGACGAATGAGACTTCGTCGAAACGTCGCCAAGACACTTCCAATTTTACGCGGGAGAAAACCCAAATAACCAAAGACCTACATACAAACACCCGCGAAAACCTCAGAAAACAAATATTGCACCTCTACGGGGAGGAAATCCACCATCTGACCAGGACCTATGAAAAACTAGAAGTCCAAAGAGCTTCCATTTTATGTGACCTTGCATTCCTCTGAAACTGCCGAGATCAAAATTTAATCCCACATGCTTCCAATTGAAATTCCACTCCAACTCTGCAGCCACCAAACGCATCCTAAAAGAACAGAATTGGCCTAATCAGAAATGAACTTCACACAAAAGATTCCTCCTAGATCAAATCAACAAAGATCTCCTCACACTTCACCTCAAACTCAGCAACAAGATGCACCCTGCACTTTGGGACAAATCCAAAACAACTTGCCGTCTGGAGGCGAAACACAGACCACCCTCAAGACGGACACACACCAACAAACTCAAGACTACAAGAACGCCAGAAACAAACCCCTCCACCCTCACAGCCACACATGAAACAAACAGTGCATAACATCTCAGATAGGATCCTCACCAAAGCTGAAACCGATGTCCTTTCCAAAGGATTCAACTTTGCAGTCACTCCCAAATACATCCCCACTGAGACCATTATATGCGGAGTTGAAACCAGCCTGACCAAAATCAACCCCGATGACGCTAACAAAATCAGACTCGAAATCACCAACATCCTCTGCAGCAGCAAGCCACCCAAAAGCAACTTACCCAAAGAGGAACAGACAGCACTACTTAACCTGAAAAAAGATACCAGCATAATAATCCTACCAGCAGACAAGGGAACGCCACGGTGGTTATGAACACATCTGACTACCAAACCAAATTAACCAACCTACTCCAAGACCCTGCATACAAGCCCCTAAAACAGACCCCACCACCTACCTAGAAAAACCACTAGATCCAAAATAAAAGCCTCCCCATCAGCGAAGAAATCCAACAAAGAATCATTCCCAGAGAAATCATCCAGATGCCCTAAGCTCTGGCCTCCCAAGATACACAAAGAAGGAACCCCCACTCAGACCCATAGTCAGCTCCATAGGCTCACCTCTACAAAACCTAGCCAAATTTCTCGCCAAACAACTACAGCCCTATGCAGAATCCATCGCCTCACACGTAAAAACTCATTCCAGTTCATAGAGATCATAAAGAAACAAAACTTACAGCCCAGCGACCTACTCGTGAGCTTTGATGTCATATCCCTCTTCACCCAAGTGCCAATCAAAGAAGCCTTGACAGCTATCCAAAACAAATATAACCCCCCCAAGCACATCCTAGATCTGACCAACCACTGCCTATCCAACACATACTTCATCTATAACGGACAAAAATACAAACAAATAGAAGGCGCACCCATGGGATCACCCCTCTCACCTGTCATTGCCAACCTCTACATGGAACACTTTGAAACCCAAGCACTAGAAAAATCTGATCACAAACCCAAACTCTGGCTCAGATACGTAGATGACACCTTCATAATCTGGCCACACGGGAAAGAAAAACTTGAAAACTTCCTCACACACCTCAATAGCCTACACCCCAAAATACAGTTCACCATGGAAACAGAAGTTAACAACCAACTTCCCTTCCTAGATGTCTTAGTCTACAAGAAACCCAATGGCTCCCTAGGACACACCATCTACCAGAAGAAAACACACACAAACCGCTATCTGCATGCACTCTCACACCACCACCCAGCACAGATCAACTCCGTAGCCAAGACACTCATCTCTAGAACAAAATGCTTAGCTGACGAACAACACCTAAAAACCGAACTACACACTCTCACAAACGTACTAACATCCAATGGATTCCAGAGAAATAAGATTACCAAACTAATCCAAAAGAACCCCCACTAAAACCCAAGACAGAGAGCAAGAAAATGGCACAGCCCTCCTCCCATATATAAAAGGCACCACAGACAGAATCAGCAAGATCCTCCACAAACATAACATCAAGACAGCATTCTGCACAAACCAAAAATATCCACCATCCTAAGAAACCCCAAAGACAAAATTGAGTTAGAAAATCAAGGAGTATATGAAATCCCATGCACCGCCTGCCCCACCACATACATTGGACAAACCAACAGAAGAATAAGTGCACGATTGAAGAACACAAGAACTCATTCAAAAGAGGAACTAACTTCTTCCCTGGTCCAACACTTTAAAGTCACAGGACACGATATTGACTTTAAAAAGACCAGAACTATCGCCAAAACTGAACACTTTAACAACAGAATAATCAGAGAAGCCATCGAGATAGAAAAACGCCCACACAGCATGAACAAACGAGATGATACCTCCGCCTACCAGCCATTTGGAAACCTGCCCTTATTGACAAACGTGTCCCTAACACGAGGAATGACACCAGACCCACACTCACGAGGTCCACACAGGATGTCACCACCACACATCCACCCAGAAAGCACACCCAAACCCACACTGATCAGGAAGCACGACCAAGGACCAGAAGCCAGACCGCAGCTGCAACATTAGCCATTTCAAACCCCTCCAATCCATACATGCAGCAGACTGACACCCACTACGAAGATGTAGCACGACCACGAACACGAAGCCAAACAGCAGCAGTGCAGCTCACCAGCTCAAATCCCCCTGCAACACAGACTAAATTGAGCACAACCCAAACAGGACACACCCCCAGCCAATCAGAGCACAAAAAAACCTCCATCCAATCAGAGCACAGCCAAGCTCCCACCCAATCAGTTCAAACCCCCACTAGCAGTAAAAAAGGAAGAAACAGCTGCAATCACACATTGCTCCCAGAAGCACGAAGCTGAAGCCTGAAGATGACGAATGAGACTTCGTCGAAACGTCGCCAAGACACTTCCAATTTTACGCGGGAGAAAACCCGAATAACCAAAGACCTACATATATATATATATATATATATATATATATATATATATATATATATATATATATATATATATATATATATATATAAATATATATTTATTTATTTTCTGAGGTTTTCGCGGGTGTTAGTATGTAGGTCTTTGGTTGTTGGGTTTTCTCCGTGTAAATTGGAAGTGTCTTGGCGACGTTGATGAAGTCTCATTCGTCATCTTCAGGCTTCAGCTTCTGGAGCAGTTGTGATCGCAGCTATTTCTTCCTTTTAACTGTTAAAGGAAGAAATAGCTGCGATCACATTGCTCCCAGAAGCACGAAGCTGAAGCCTGAAGATGACGAATGAGACTTCGTCAAACGTCGCCAAGACACTTCCAATTTTACACGGGAGAAAACCCGAATAACCAAGACCTATATATATATATATATATATATATATATATATATATATATATATATATATATATATATATATATATATATATATATATATATATATATATATGTTTTCTGAGGTTTTCACGGTGTTTGTATATAGGTCTTTGGTTGTTGGGTTTCTCCGTGTAAATTGGAAGTGTCTTGGCGACGTTGATGAAGTCTCATTCGTCATCTTCAGGCTTCAGCTTGGGCAGATCGCAGCTATTTCTTCCTTTTAACTTTTAAAAGGAAGAAATAGCTGCGATCACACATTGCTCCCAGAAGCACGAAGCTGAAGCCTGAAGATGACGAATGAGACTTCGTCGAAACGTCGCCAAGACACTTCCAATTTTACACGGGAGAAAACCCGAACAACCAAAGACCTATATATATATATATATATATATATATATATATATATATATATATATATATATATATATATATATATATATATATATATATATATATGCTTATACCTCCTTATATTTCTTCATATATATGTTTATATACTATATAACATTTTTGTGTGATGCTTATGAATATTGTTGTGACAAAATAAATAAATAAATAAATAAATTTAAAGGATGAAAAAGGTAAAGAATCCCAGAAGCGATTTATCTTGAAGCGAGATAACACTAATATTGATAAAGAAGACAGGTTGGTTCTCAGTTCAAGAGTTCGTGTTTTTTTTTAATGTTACTTTGGAAATGAGCTGACTGATGTTTTTGACATTCTTTTGTTATTGCTGCTGCATTTCTTGTTCCTGTGTATTTCCCTTTCCTTCTATAGTTTTCTATGGAATAATACCAAGCCATAAATGTGTTTGTTTTGGCAATGGCAGTTTGCATGGGCAGTTTTGTTTGACCAAGAAATGCTACATGTTGAGGGGCGATCTGGAATGTTCCAAAGGCCTCCAAATGAATGGAATAACTAGTCAGCTACCTTTTGGCATGTCCTTCTATGACTGTAGACAGATAGGCCAAATTCTACATAAAACAACTTTTATTTATTTATTTTTTATTTATTAATTAGATTTTTATACCGCCCTTCTCCCGAAGGACTCAGGGCGGTTCACAGCCGTAATAAAATAGAACAATATACAAATAAAACCAAGATTAAAAAACTTATTATATATAGGCTGAGATATATAACAACATCCTATTAAAAATTAGACTCTCTAAAAATTATAAAATTATAACATTTTAAAAATCACGAAGCCAGTCCCGCACGGATGAATAAATAAATAAATAAATAAATTTAAAGGATGAAAAAGGTAAAGAATCCCAGAAGCGATTTATCTTGAAGCGAGATAACACTAATATTGATAAAGAAGACAGGTTGGTTCTCAGTTCAAGAGTTCGTGTTTTTTTTTAATGTTACTTTGGAAATGAGCTGACTGATGTTTTTGACATTCTTTTGTTATTGCTGCTGCATTTCTTGTTCCTGTGTATTTCCCTTTCCTTCTATAGTTTTCTATGGAATAATACCAAGCCATAAATGTGTTTGTTTTGGCAATGGCAGTTTGCATGGGCAGTTTTGTTTGACCAAGAAATGCTACATGTTGAGGGGCGATCTGGAATGTTCCAAAGGCCTCCAAATGAATGGAATAACTAGTCAGCTACCTTTTGGCATGTCCTTCTATGACTGTAGACAGATAGGCCAAATTCTACATAAAACAACTTTTATTTATTTATTTTTTATTTATTAATTAGATTTTTATACCGCCCTTCTCCCGAAGGACTCAGGGCGGTTCACAGCCGTAATAAAATAGAACAATATACAAATAAAACCAAGATTAAAAAACTTATTATATATAGGCTGAGATATATAACAACATCCTATTAAAAATTAGACTCTCTAAAAATTATAAAATTATAACATTTTAAAAATCACGAAGCCAGTCCCGCACGGATGAATAAATAAATAAATAAATTTGTAAGTAATATGGATAAATAACAGCATAAGGAAGATGGGCTAGTAATTCAATGAGATTAAACTAATCTTGCAGTCATTTAAACATATTTCATTGAATAAAAAATGATGTTTCAGATTTCCCCAGCATCGTGTTTATTGCAAAAGAAGCTTACTTGCTTGCTTTTGTATGCATGTGGCAGAAACTTATTTCCTGCGTGCTGCTTATTGTATAATTCTGTATTAAAAGATATTAGTATTTTAAATATTGTTATATAAATGTTTCTAGAATTGGGTATTTTAAAGGGTTTTTTATTAATAGAAAATAAACTGATAAAAGTTTTGCTCTAAAAATACTTTAAATACAATAAAAACATAATCAATTCAAAACAAAGAATTCCAAAAGGATTTGATTCTGGAGCAGCTTTCATAAACTTATTCAAAAAGGTATGCTAAAGTATATATTCTTTTTCAATCTTTAGTACTTTGAAGTCACTCAACATCAGATACTATTTTTACTATTATTTTGTTTTTTAATAAAAAATATGTCAGAATCAGCAACAGCAATCAAATCCAGAAAGCACAGAAAGGTAACTTATTCAGCAGGATTCATTAACTTCTCTTTATATCCATAATAACACATGAAATAAATATACAATACCAAAAGCAGATTTTCCAACAGAATAGAATAGAATAGAATAGAATAGAATAGAATAGAATAGAATAGAATAGAATTTTTATTGGCCAAGTGTGATTGGACACACAAGGAATTTGTCTTGGTGAACTCCCCCCAGGACTCCGTCAACTTCCGGACCTCCGAACCTTCCGTCGCGAGCTTAAGACACATTTATTCATCTGTGCAGGGCTAGACTAGATTTTAAATTTATAGGGGTTTTAACTGCTTTTAATATTTATATTATTTTTTAAGAATCTGGCTTTAGAATAAGTTTTTTAATGGTTATTTTAATTTGTACATAAATGTTTTATTTGCCTGTGAACCGCCCTGAGTCCTTCGGGAGATAGGGCGGTATATAAATATGAATAAATAATAATAAATAATAATAATAATATGCTCTCAGTGTACATAAAAGAAAAGATACCTTCATCAAGGTACAACATTTACAACACAAATGATGGTCATAGGGTACAATTTAACACTTAATGATACAACACAATGATAAGCATAGGTTAAAAATAAGCAATCAGGAACAATCAATATCAATATAAACCATAAGGATTACCAGAAATAAAGTTACAGTCATACAGTCATAAGTGGAAGGAGATGGGTGATGGGAATGATGAGAAGATTAATAGTAGTACAGATTTAGTAAATAATTTGACAGTGTTGAGGGAATTATTTGTTTAGCAGAGTGATGGCCTTCGGGAAAAAACTGTTCAGTATTTAAGTGATGGATACATTGTTAAAATACTTTCAGAAATTTCTGAATGGCACACATCAAAGTTATCAGTGCTGTGAATCTGTAAAATGAATATATCTTTAATTGTTACTTTTTTAAAAAGGTACTTAAAAGAAGTAGCAAATAAAATAATTTAGCTATCCTGATAAAACCAAGCATATATCAGTCAAATGTCTGACAAAATGAAACTGAATATAATAATTGATGGACCATTGATACAGAAAAATCATCCAATTTGTCCACCAACCATCTTGATAGAATTTTTAAAAACAATGTATCTTGCTCAAATATATACTATTTAGTATTTTAAAGACAGTGAAAATTTCTTATGAAAAGAAGTGGCTGTAGTCTTCAATAGTAGGAATCTGTATATAAATGTCCAAAAATGCATTATAAAAACTCTACCGAGCCATTTGAAAACCCAAACCTTTTAGAGAAAGGTGGATAACTGTTCATACAGTAACAATAACTAAGTAGCCCTAATCTGCATATAAGGGATGCTGGGAGTCACAGTTCAGGAACATCTGGAGAGTAAAAGATGTGCCATCAGAGAAAAGTAATATAATTTGCTTATCTGAGTTATATAAATTATTGTAAAAACATTCATCAAGGCTATTTAAATAATTTTTGTGGGCTTATACTTACTTGTGCTGCTAGTCTTGTGTTAACTTGCACCCACATTTTCATATGTGTATGCCACTGTCTTACCCTCTGACCACTACGACCATCAACCTATATGTTAGAAGGAAGATTTGCCGGCTGAATATAGGCAGTTTTTTTCATAATTCTGAAAATGATAAAAATAATAAGTATAGACACAGAAATTTTCCCCACAACTAGCAAATGTCAGAGGAAGGAGATTGACCATATGTAGCAATAGTTTTAATAATTGGAAAGGAACAACTAAGTATTATTTATTTTTCAAACTGAATGTTATAATTTAGCCTTCCTTTATAATTACTTTGTATTCTTTGAAGTACAACTCTCAGAATTCTGTTGGTCCAGATTTCATCTAATTCAGCGGTGTCAAACTCACATATCACAACTTTTTTCCCCTTCGCTAAACCAGGGGTGAGCATAGCCAGAGCATGATGCATCCAGCCCACGGGCAGTGAGTTTGACACTGTGATCTAATTAACCTGATCTAATTAACTAAAGAACACATCTCTAATTACCATCACACCCTAAAAAGAATTACACTGCCATACATTAAGAATATCTCAAGGACTTCCGGTGGCACCATAGATGTTGAAGACAGTCGACTGGCGACCCCCAGGGGGAGAGCTTTCTCTGTGGGGGCTCCTACTCTCTGGAATGAGTTTCCTCCGGGGTTACGATCACTCCCCGACCTCAGGGCTTTCCGACGCGAGCTCAAGACCCTCTTGTTTCACCATGCAGGGTTGGCCTAATTGTGTTATGATTTTTAATTGGGATTTTATTATCGTTTTTAATAGTTTTAATGGTAGCCAAAATTTAATTAGATTTTTATAGTTGTTCCAATTTTTATTATGAATATTGTTTTATATTTGGCTTTAAACCGCCCTGAGTCCTTCGGGAGAAGGGCGGTATAGAAATTTAATAAAATAAATAAATAAATAAATATTTTAGACCACCAGTCCTGTGATCATGTTAAGAGCCATTCAGACAGCGTAAATCAGCTGTCTGACAGCTTGGAAACCTCTCCCTTGGGAGAAGAGGGAAAGGTGATCAGTCAGGTGAAGGTAGAGCTCCCCAAAAGCCCCAGGAATAATTCTAGGGGCTTGAAGGGTGAGAGCTTCCTGGAAAACCCAATAGGGCTACAGATCTGGGATGTTTCTGCTTTCAAGGAGAACAAAACACCGCGACCACCTCTGCTACAACATTAAATCTTAATTGGACTTTAAAGCAGACGGAGCAAAGACAGGAGTGGTGGCAATTGCAAGTAATAAACCTTAACTCTGTAGCTACATTGTTTCCTGCTGAGACAACTTAAGAAGATTAAAGGAAATGGCGCTCGTGATTTAAGAGGGCGTGAAAACGAAAGTGAAGAGAGTTCTTGTTAATGTTGTTAGCACCCTTAGCACTGTTCAAGGCTGCTGGATTTTAAACCTAAGTTAAGAGTAAAAGTGAAAAGGAAAAGGACTATAGAACTGTGTTTATAAAAAGGTTTAAGGAGAACTGGACTTATTGATTTTATTGTTGCAAACCACAAATTTAAAGTAAGATGGCATCTAAGCAAATAAAGCCTGGCATTTCCAAGAGTGCTGGAGGTTTGCCAGCTTATTCGGCTTACCCAAAAGCATTAAATTTGGATGCTTTACAAGAATCTTTGAAAGAATTTCTAAAGGAATATCTAAAAGAAGCTTTAGAGTTGCAAACTTCTATTATCAAGGAAAAATTTAAAGAAATTGCAGAAGAAATATCAGAAGTTAAAGATGTTGTTGAAGCTCAGAATAAGGAAATAAGAGAAGACATCGTGGTAGCATTTCAAGATTTGGCAAAAAATATGACCAAGCTGGACGAAAGGGTGGAGGAAATTAATCAATCTAATTTGAAGTTGGAAAATAAGATGGAGGAGGTTCAGATTAAGATGGAAAGGGCAGACGATGAAGTGGTTTTGTTACAATACAGATTGATGGAATTTGCCCTGGGAGTAAGAGGATTGAAAGAAAATAACTGAGAGAACTTAAAAGAGATTTTTACAGAGGCCTTTGCACAGATGATTGGAGAGCAACCAGCAGATTTTGTACTCCAAATTGATAAAATTGATCGTGTTAACTCCTGGGTTGCTAGACAGAGACAGTTGCCAAGAGATGTTGTGATTTATTTTACAACCAGGAGGATTAGAAATGAAATTTTAAAAGCATCTTACAAGAATAAAATCCAAATAACAGGTCAAGAGGTATTAGTGCTGAAAGAAATTTCTCCAAAAATTTTAAGAAATAGGAAGGAGTTTGCTTTTTTGGTGGACGAACTTAAAAATCGACAGATGCAGTTTAGATGGGATGTTCCAGCTGGACTAATAGTGAATTCTGCAGGAGAAAGATATCGTTTCAACACAGTTTGGAAAGCAAGAGATTTTTACACTAATGTATTAAAGGCTGGAAGTCCACCATTGTCAGAGACCAGGAGGAGAAGAGAAGTGGAGATGGCAAGAGAGCAGGAGAAGGAAGGAGAGCAGGCACAAGTTCAAGCTGGGGCTGTAGGTTCATTGCAACTTCCGGATACTCCTCAAGCTCCAGAACCACAGGAAAAAACAAAAGGAGCAAAGGAGCAAAGATTGACTCGAGCAGCCATTAAGCATAAAGAACAAGAAGAAAAGATGCAACTAACTCAAGTGATAATTCAAGACATTATGCAAACAGAAGCTGCAGGCCGAAGAGGAAGGTCCAGGAAGATACTCAGCTGATGCTCCAAAAGCTTCAAGGTGCCAAGAATGGCAAATAGATTCTTAACTTGGAATGTTAATGGTTTAAACTCACCACAAAAGAAAAAGAAGATATTTCCCTATTTGAAACAATTCAAAAATGACGTAATTTGCTTGCAGGAAACACATATTAAAATATTAGATCAGAAATATTTGATAAATTCAAGATTAGGTAAACACTTTGTTGTATCTGCTGCAGAGAAGAAGAATGGTATAATTATATATTTAAAGAAAGTATTAACAGCTAAGCTAATTGAGGCGGATGTTCAAGGAAGATATATTGCAATTGAGCTTCTAATGAAACGGAAGAAAATACTTTTACTTGGAGTATATGCACCTAACCAACAGCAAGAAAATTTTTTTAAACTTTTGCATAATAAAATAATACAGTGGGATTATAAATCGTCTATAGTAATGGATGACTGGAATGGAGTATTGGATACTCAAAAAGATAAAAAAGGCTTATCTCAAAATATTTCAAGCCATGCAAAATTGCCCAAAGCTTTCTTTGATATGATGGAAGATTTGGAGCTGAGAACAAGCTTCCGGTGGCTTCCGTCTTCCTCGGAGGACGTCTGGAATGGCGTCCCGAACCGAGATCCTGTAAAAGCTGGTGAAACAGTGGAGAACAGCTGTTAGCCAGCTTCAAAGCTTTTCTCTGGGTGAAAGAGATTAGCAAGAGTGGCTGGATAGCAGAAGATTGCCCCAGGGGCTCTGCATTGTTATGCAGAGTCTCGGAGGGGTGCCTGCCTAACCCAGCCCTACTCCAGACTCGGCTCGATCCTGCTAATTAGACAGGACAAGAGGAAGACGCCCATCTCTGCTCAATTGATTCCGTTTTGAATACTAGAAGCAGACAGGGACAAATACAAGTGATCGATTACTGGGGAAGCAAGAAGAGAGCTGACTTCTACTTCTTTTAAAAAAGGGGAAAACTTTTTCTCACTTTAACTTAGTGAAGGAAAAAATGGCGTCTGAAAGGAAGCGGATTGGAGGCTGCTTGTGAGAGAAAGCGAAGTTCGTCTTTGTGGATTTTAGCTGAATAGAAGCTCTCCATAGGAGGCAAGGTGAAAGTTTTTATTTTACAACTTTAATTTGAGACTTAGCTAAACAGCGTAGGGATTTAGAAGAGGAAATTCAGAGGAAACAACAATTACTGGTATATAATCCACATGATTTAAAAATTAATGAGGCGATAAAGATATTACAGAGTCAATTTAATATGTTAATGGCAGATCAGGTGGCAACCAATATACAATATGCTAAACATAATACTTTTTGTAATGCCAATAAATCAGGGAGGTGGTTGGCTTATATGTTAAAGAAAAGACAGAAAGCACGTACTATTGAAAGAATTGAATACAAGGGTAAAGTGAGATTTCAACAGGATAAAATTAAAAAAGCTTTCTTGGAATATTATACAAATTTATATGCCAGAGATACAATATTGAATATGGATATTGATAATTATTTTTGAATTAATTAGTCCAAAACAAATTCTTCATAAACAGTCTTTCGGCCTTATCACCAACCTTTGTTGTCTTTGGCAATCTGCCAAAGGCTTTTCTTGGCAAACCCCCCACAAAGTTCAAGAGACGCTGACAAGAAGCAATGGAATCAACGTTGTTTTTCTACAAAGAACCCAACAGCTCATTGCTGCTCTTTTAAGCCTTAGGGGAGTGGCCAATCATCTTCTGGACTTACTCCCAAGTTGTCCTTTTTGCTTCAGCTGCTCTTGCCTTCTTGCAGCACTTTGCATGTGTGCACTAGGAACAGGCTCCTCCTGTTCCTTTGCCTCTCTGCTGTCCACCTCTGGAGGCTCTGGAGTCTGCACATCACTCCCAGATGGCCCTGGCCCCATTTCTGCCTCCGACGCAGAACCCTTGTCTGGGCCTTCCCCTGACTCCAGGACTGGCCCATTGTCCTCCCCAGCCTCCTCACTGTCTGACTCTGCTGCCAGGTCCACAGGCTTCTGGTGGACCACAACACACAAGCTACTGTAGACCTAAACACCGTGGTCCAGACCTTACGGGTTTTCCTTAAACCTGGGGAAGAGCCATTTGAGTCCCACCACTCGTATTCTTCACCTGGGTGCGGTGATAGATTCTGTCAGCGGCCAAGTTTTCCTGCCTTATGATCATCAATTCAGATATCAGAACCCTAGCAACACAGATATTGTCAGGTGTGCCTCGTTTCAAAACTCTAGAAAGAAAACCCCAGACTCCATTGTTTGT
Organism: Ahaetulla prasina; assembly: GCF_028640845.1. Lineage (NCBI taxonomy): Eukaryota > Metazoa > Chordata > Lepidosauria > Squamata > Colubridae > Ahaetulla > Ahaetulla prasina. The sequence goes on along the minus strand of NC_080542.1, from coordinate 78,699,902 downwards.
AAAGAAAGGAACTTTTACTGAGTATGAACTGAATGCATCACAAGGAAAGTAAGCTCTGAGGCAATAGGTGTGGTTTACACATAGAAGTTCTAACATTACCCCTCTGCCCCCCATAGTCCAGGCAGTCTGGTCCAATCCACCTTCTTCTCAGGTGCCACATGAGGAGCATCTTCAGATGGCTTAATCTCTCTGGTATGCATGGACCATTAGCTGTGAGCGTTATCAGCCTGCCTTCTAGCCAGTGAATACATTCAAATAACCCCATGCACTATAAGTTTCATTTCTGAATATAAGTTTCATTTTCTCTCCACCCATCCACTCACTTTCTCTCCCCACCCTCCATTTTATGACAGCTGAAGCAGCTAAACTGTAATCAGGGATATATTTCCTACTACAATTGAACAGCAATACAAGACAGCAATAAAGCAATTAACTTGTAGTAATAAAATGGAGCATGCAGAGGCTGACATTTGGCCCTGCTGCAGAAAGGACGTTAGTCCTAAAAAAGAAAGCACAGATTAATCAAGGTTTATCAGGATTAACAGTTCCAATTTCTTAGGGGCTCTTACATCCTCTTTATTCACCCATTCAGCTTGTGACAATGGAAAATGTTTCCAAGCCACAAGGTACTGCACTTCACCCAGGGGTGAAATGCTCCCGGTTCGGACCGGATCGCGCGATCCAGTAGAGATGGGGGCAGGTAGTTCGGAGAACTGGTAGCAAAAATCCCTGGCTCCCCCTCACTGCCCATGCCTCGTTTTTCTTCTTCTCTGTCCCTGAAGCACTCGGTGGTGATATAGCTGCAAACGGCCTTAAATGACTGCCGTGGCACTTCAAAGGGCCGCACTACAGCTAATCAGCGCTATAGGCAGCGAGTAGACCGGTGCCTCTATTTTTAAAGAAGGCAGACTGGGGCCTGTCAGTAAAAGGAAATTGGTGGACCGGGGTCTGTTTTTAAAGAAAGTAGACCGGTGCCTCCCAAATTTTATATACTTTATTATTTTTATTATTTATTATTATTGACCATGCCCATTCAGTCACCTGATCACCAAGCCATACCCACCAATTAAGCCATGCCCACAGAACCGGTAGGGAAAATTTTTAGATTTCACCCCTGACTTCACCCCTATGCCTTCTAGAGTCCTGAATCTCTTTCACTTCAAAATGTTGTTCCTCTTCAATGAGAATTGGCATGTGTGGGTTGGTTGGTGCTGATCGGAGGGAGGATGTATGTTCAGGTTTTAATAAGCTAACATGGAATACAGGGTGACTGGGTTTATTACTCGCACAATGGGGAAAGGACCAACATATTTAGGACCATGTTTCTTAGATTTTTGAGTAGTCTGCAAGTATTTGGTAGATAAAAAGACCTTATCCCCTACTTGGTAGCTCTTTGCTGGAGCTCTTTTCTTATCTTTTCTTTCTTATCTTATGCGATTGATGCACTTCATCTAAAACCTTGCGGGTTATCACTCAGGTACTTCGTACTTGTTCGATCCAATCAACCAAAGATGGTATAGATGTTTCTCTCCAGGCAGCTCTGGGATTGATACAAAATCTTGCCCAGAAACAACTTTGAAGGGAGTGAATCCAGTGCTGCTATGAATAGAGTTATTATAGACGACTTTTGCAAAAGGTAGCAAGTCTGCCCAGTTATCTTATTGATAATTTATGTGACATCTAAGATATTGTTCCAGAACCAAATCAGATCTCTCACAGGCCCCATTAGTATGAGGATGATGGGTGGAGCTTAATTCTTGGGTGGAGCCTAGTAGTTTCAGGAACTCCTTCCAGAATTGGGAGGTGAACTGAACTCCTCGATCCGAGATTATATGTTCAGGGGCCCCATGTAATCTATAGATATGCTGGACAAACAGTTTAGCTAATGTTTTTGCTGAGGGAATTTTGGGGCATGGAACAAAATGAATTTGTTTAGAGAATAAATCAGTAACCACCCAAATCACAATGTTCCCTCCACTCTCGAGTAATTCCATGGTGAAATCCACAGATATTTCCCTCCATGGGGCTCCATGTCTGGTGACAGTTTTCAACAATCCTGGGGTCTTTCCTGGTGGTCTCTTTGATGCTGTACATACAGGACAACTCGCTATGTAAGACTCTATGTCCTTCTTTAGGGCCGGCCACCAGAATTGTCTTTTCAATAGATGCAGTGTTTTCACAAATCCAAAATATCCAGCCACTTTGGCGTCATGGCAATGTTGCAAAATCGTTCCCCTTAGGCTAGCAGGGACATACAGTTTAGCCCCCACCCAGGCTAGACCATCGTGGATGGTGCATTCATTCGAATGGGCTAGAAATCATCAGTTTCCAACACTTTTTTTAACAGTTTGGTCAGATCGCCAGGCAAGGCCATATCTGCTTTTACTTGGCTTCAGGTGACCGCTGGGGCTGTTAGCTGCTGCGGAGGAACAATAGGGCAGATCACTTCCCTGCGAGTACTATTATAGTGGGATAAACATGAAAGAGCATCCGCCAAAAAATTCTTTCCTCCCGGTATGTATTGTAAGGAGAAATTAAAACAGTTAAAGTGTTGGGCCCAACAGGCTTGTTTTGGTGACAGTTTCCTGGGTGTTTTCAAGGCTTCTAGATTTTTGTGATCAGTCCACACCTCAAAGAGGTGTTTAGCTCCTTCCAGAAACTGCCTCCATGTTAGAAAAGCCCAGTGAACAGCAAACGCTTCCTTCTCCCATATGACCCACCATCTTTCAGTGTCCGATAATTTCCGAGAGGTATATGCACAAGATTGTAGCTTCCCTTCGGCATTTGCTTGGAGCAGGACCGCCCCAACGGCAACATCACTGGCATCTGCCTGAACAACAAACAGAGCATCCATGTCTGGGTGTTTAAGGACTGATTCGGCAGCAAACAGTCATTTCAGCTTCTCAAATGCAGTTTGACATTCCATAGACCATTCTAGAGGCTGGGACGGTTTTGGTTTTACGTCCCTTTCATTTTCAAGAGATTAGTGATTGGTAGGGCAATTTTTGCAAATGAGGGAATGAATTGTTGGTAGAAATTTGCAAAACCCAAAAATCTCTGAAGCTGTCTGCAGGTGCGTGGAGGTGCCCATTCCAACACCGCCCAGACCTTCTCTGGATCCATTTCTAATCTGTCCAGTGATATGCTGTATCCCAAATAGTCAATTTTGGTTTGGTGGAAATCACATTTGGAGAATTTATCATACAATTCAGCACCCAACAGTTTTTTGAGAACTGCTCTCACCAGTTTTACATGTTTATCTATGGTCTCTTTGTAAATGAGAATGTCGTCGAGGTAGAGAAGAACCCTTTGAACAGGTGCTCATGGAGAACTTCATTGATCAACTGCATGAAAACTGTGGGAGCCCCTTGCAATCCGAACCGGAGCACTCGGAATTGGAAACAGCCTAGGGGAGAGTTGAAAGCAGTTTTCCACTCATCCCCTTCCTTAATGCGCATTCTATAATAAGCCTCCCGCAAGTCCAGTTTAGTAAAAATCTTCCCTTTGGACAAATGGGCTAACATGTCTTTCATAAGGGGTAATGGCTAAACATTCTCCACTCAAATTGCGTTCAAATTTTTATAGTCCACCACCAGGCGAAAGGACCCATCCTTCTTTTCTCTGAACATCACAGGAGCGGCTACTCATAGTCTAGCTGGCTGAATAAATCCACATTTTAGATTTTTATCAATGAAATTCTGTAGCTCCTCCAGTTCCCTGGGGGTCATGGGGTAGGATTTTGGCTTAGGAAGCTTTACCCCTAGAAGGATTTCTATGCTACTGTCGTGTCCCCCTCCCCCTCCAACGACCAGGTCTGGGAAGTCTGTATCAAGCATGGCCACGAAGCCTCTGCAGATTTGCCAAATTCCTTTCAGATTTTTCAGGGCAGGCAGGAATCCAAGGTGTGATTTCAGCAAACCAGATGAGACTTTGCTTGACTCAAATTTCTTGACTCAAGCTGGTCCTTTATATAGACCATGGGGTGTGGCTCCATGACTCAGCACTTAACCAGGCCTGCCCCTCCCTTCCTTCTGCTGACATCGCCTCTCAGATCTCCAGAAGTGAGGATCCTCCCACTTTAGATTGTCTTCTGCTGTTTGAGAAAGGGAGGGGTCAGAAGGAGCAGGCCCGGGCAATTCCAATCCGTGGCTGACTTTTTCTGTTGGCTTGTTTGAGTGAGTGAGGTTTGTTTGTTCATTCCTGACATGCCCTCCAGGCATGGGGCCGGGGCTGGGGGCTGGAGGCATGCCAGGCTGTTCCTCTTCATTATCAGACTCTGAATCTGATAGCAGGCCTGGCAGGAGGAGGGAGGGGCCCGGCTGAGGAGAGGAGGGAGGATGAGGCACAACAGCTACAGTCTGTAGGCCTATGAGGAGGCAGCACTTCAGAGGCCTTTTCACTAAACACCTCCCGAAGGTCCTAGTATTCCTTGGGAATTCTTTCCTCACCATCCAAGTGTTCCAACACAGCAGCCACCACTTCACTCGGCGTGATGCCCTCCTCTTCAGGGACTTTCTTCTCTATCCCGCGCAGGTTGGAGCAGAACCGCAATACACCCGTCCTCCAATTTATCCACGAGTTCCATTTCTGGAGCCATGGCAGCCCCAGCAAGATGGGCTGGTCCATGCCCGGTGTCACGATAAAGTTCAGGGTCTCTTGGTTGTCCCCCATGGTCATCAAACTCATCCCAGATAACCTCACCAAGAACAGCCTCCGTCATCCTACCTGAATCTACCCAATCAGAGTCCAGCCTATCCCGAATCTGAGCGATTTTATCGTGCAGATATTGTCCAAAATCCTCAGCACGACCCTGCAAGGGGTCCTCCCGAGCTCCCTGATGAAGTAGGAAGCGGGTCACCCTAAACAGGGCGGCTGGGCGATTGTCTGCCGATGCAATAAGGTTGGAAAAATACTCATGTTTTGCTACTTTTATCGCCGCTAGATAGATCTGAATATGAGACCTAACTAGTGTTTGATCAGATTCAGAACAGCTGGCCCAATCACTCTCTAGGCGTCTTTTCCGGCGTTTCATCTCTCTCAGCTCCTCGGAATACCAAGGAGCTGGCTGAGATCTGCGCCAGGTCAGAGGCCGCAAAGGCACGACTCGGTCCAGAGCCCCAGCCACCGCCCTTTCCCAGGCGGCGACTAGTTCTTCCGCCAAGCCGTGAGCTAAGTCCTCAGGAAATGGCCCAAGCTCCGTCAGAAACCTCCCCGGGTCCATCAGGCGCCTGGGACGGAACCAACGAATCAATTCCGTCTCCCTGCGGTGTGGGTTTGCAGTTCTGAAGTCGAGTCGAAGGAGCGAATGATCTGACCATGACAGGAGATTGATGACTAAATCCCCTAATTCTAGATCACTCAGCCACTGTCCAGAGACAAAAATCAGATCCAGTGTGTTTCCCCTGTTGTGAGTGGGACCATTAACTAACTGGGTCAGGTCCAGGGCCGTCATGGAAGCCATGAACTCCTGAGCTGCCACCGATGACTCACCGACTGACGGCAAATTGAAATCCCCCATAACCATAAGTCTGGGGGTATCAACTGCCATCCTGGCTATCACCTCCAGCAGCTCGGGCAGGGCTGCTGCCATGCAGCAAGGAGTCAGGTACGTGAGCAGCACGCCCACCTGCAACCCCTGACCCCACTTCACAAAGAGGGACTCACATCCGGCTATTTGCGGGACAGTGACCTCCCTCGGTTCCAAACCTTAATAACCGCCACCCACCCCCCACCCCTACCTTGGGCCCTCGGCTGATGAAATGCACGGAAGCCTGGTGGGCACATCTCAACAAGGGGGACCCCCCCCCCCCTCTGTGCCCAACCAGGTCTCTGATATACCCATCAGGTCCATGTATAAAATCACAAATGAGGGGGGCTTTATTTAACACGGACCTGGCATTGCACAACATCAGCCGAAGATCCAGGCTCTGAGGACTCCAGCTACATGGGGTATGGGAAAAGGCCGAGGGACCAGAGTGCGCGATCGCTCGCAAACAGCGAGTTCGCACTCCCCGAACATGATATGGTCCCCCCCTTCCGCCATATCTGCCCCTCCCAATTACTGTGCCGATGGAATAACCCTCCTGGGGTCGAGTCCCAGCTTCCTCCTCAACCCCCGAACCTATAACCTCTGTGCCGTGAACTCTCGCAGGGCCCAGCTGTATCCCCGATGGGTTTCCCCCACAATCCATCTCAACCCTCCCTCCCCTTAAAAACCCCTTAAAAGCAGATATTAAAAAATTCCTGAGTCTCTTTTTCGCCACATGCCATGTTTACACATAGAAGTTCTAACATTACCCCTCCTCCCCCCATAGTTCAGGCAGTCTGGTCCAATCCACCTTCTTCTCAGGTGCCACATGAGGAGCATCTTCAGATGACTTCATCTCTCTGGTATGCACGAACCATTAGCTGTGAGTGTTATCAGCTTGCCTTCTAGCCAGTGAATACATTTGAATAACCCCATGCACTATAAGTTTCGTTTCTGAATATAAGTCCACTCACTTTCTCTCCCCACCCTCCATTTTATGACAGCTGAAGCAGCTAAACTGTAATCAGGGATATATTTCCTACTACAATTGAACAGCAATACAAGACAGCAATAAAGCAATTAACTTGTAGTAATAAAACAATAAATTCAGCATGCGGAGGCTGACAGATATTGTCACTCAGGTCAGTTCCACTGATCCTCCTGTCTCAGTTATTTGGGAAAATGATCTCATGTATTCCAGTCGTCTCCTGGGCATGGCTACATGCCTGGCCCTTGCAGTGGTAGTTGCTACCATATCAGAAGACGTGTTGCAGCAACTCCAGGGCCAATTGGGAGATATGAACTACCTACCAATGATTAACACCAAAGGTCCGTCGATCTTTCTGCTGGTAGACTTCAGCGGCAATCAGGCATGGATGTGTGTTCCAGGAGCCCCAGCACATCACAATTACAACAGATGCTAGCCTCTTCGGCTGGGGCGCCCATCTTCTATCCTGAATGGCCCAGGGACAATGGTCTATGGCAGATCTAACAAACAAAATCAACTGGTTGGTGTTGCAGGCAGTCCACCTTGCCCTGCGCCACTTCCAGCCCATTGTGGCTGGCCAACATGTGTTAATATTAACAGACAATGTGACCATGAAAACACAAGTGAACTGCTAAGGGGGCACTCGATCCAAACCACTTTTGGATGAGACAGAGAGGATGCTGACCTGGGCAGAGAGACACATGCTTTCCCTCAGGGCAGAGCACATCTCCGGATCAACCAACGTCCAAGGGGATGGTTAAGCAGGACTCAGATCAGTCGGAGTGGCGTCTCCATCCAACTCTCTTCCACGAACTGTTGGAGCGATTTGAACATCTGATTCTCGACCTGTTTGCACACCCAAACAACACACAACTACCACAGTTCTTTGCCCAATTCCTATGTCTGGGAGCCGAGGGATGCAATGTGCTCTGCTTTCCTTGGCTTCAGGGACTGCTTTACGCCTTCCCTCCCCTCCCACTCATCCCAAGGGTGATTTGGAAGGTGTTAGCAGAAGGAGCGGAGATCCTGCTGGTCACCTCTCATTGGCCAAGTACGCGGATCTGGAAAGCCTGTCCGTGTCCCGTCCCTGGAGGATTCCCTGGGACAGGATCTCTCTCAGCCAGGGGGTTGTTCTACATCCAGAGCCTCAGTGGCTCCAGTTGACCGTCTGGCACTTGAAAGGATCTTCCTGAGGAAGGAGAATCTCTTGGGGAGGGTAAAACAATCCATACAGGCTTCCAGATGCACCTTGATGAACCGGATTTACAATGCCACCTGGCGGTCATTCTGTCTCTGGTGTTCTAAGGGGCACATCAATCCAATTTTGGCATTGGTGCCTGAGATTCTTGAATTCTTACAAGAAGGTCTGGACAAAGGGTTGGCTCCCAAAACCCTTCAGTGGCAGGTTGCGGCGTTGAATACAGTCCTATCTGGTGACAATAAATGTCCTCTCACCCAACATTTGAGGATTCAGAGTTTTCTAAAGGGGGCGGCTAACCTGCGACCCCCGGTGGTGCATTAATACCCCACATCGGGCCTTGCGCTAGTCCTTCAGGCACTCACGTCTTCACCATTTGAACCTTTGAGACACTCCAGTTCCTGATTCTTAAGGTTGCCTTCCTGGTGGCGATAACCTGTGCCAGAAGGATTTCAGAGATAGTGGCACTGTCGGTGCGGGAATGTATCTTCCATTCAAACAGAGTGGTCCTGCAGATGGACCCCTCCTTTCTGCCCAAGGTAAACTCATGGTATCATCGCACCCAGGAACTCATTTTCCCGGGCTTTTGTCCAGACCCAAAACATCCATTGGAATAACAATGGCGTACCTTGGCCATTAGGAGATCCCTCAGTAGGTACATTAAACAAACAGCATCTTTCAGAAGATCAGAAGCTCTATTTGTTTGTTTCCATCCATCTTCAATGGACAGGAAAGTGTCCTCCTCCACCGTTGGTCACTGGCTGAAGGTGTGCATTACGAAGGCATATTCACTCAAGGCTAAACCTTTACCGGGATAAATTTTGGCACACTCAACGAGAAGCACAGCTATCACTGCTGTCTGGGCCCACCCAAGCTTCTGTTAGTGACATTTGCAGGGCAGCCACTTGGACTTCTTTATCACTCTTTATCCGACATTACAAGGTTGACAGTTTTGCTTCAGCTGAGGCGTCCTTTGGACAGCGAGTGCTGCAGAGTATGCTCTACTCCCGCTACCTGGGATCAGTCAGCCTTCTGCCCATGAACTACTAGCTTGGGTATGTCCCATGCTTAAATTCTTCAAGCAGCACACTGGAGAATGGACGCTGACTTGCCTGAACGTCGCTTCTCTGTGCGCTGCTGGAGAATCAAATCCACCCTTTCAGCTTCCTGATCTTGGACCAGGTGGCTCTCTTCAGCTTCTTCCAGGAAACATTGGATGACTACGCCTTCATGAACAAAGTGAGGCTCAGCCGAGCAGAAGAGGCATGGTCAAGAAAATTTAAAGAAATATACACTCAGTCTCTGGCAAATAGATGAGGAATAACCCACATTTGGATTCTCCAGCAGCGCGCAGAGAAGGGGCGTTCAGGTAAGTCAACATCCATTCTTAGTAGTTTGAAATTCTGCATAGTTTACTACTTGCTTTATCTTCCACATTCATTTTTGCCTGCTTGTGGGTTTAAAATAAGTCTTGATTATATTTGTGTCAGCTATTTTTATGAATAGGTGCACAACAATTTTCAGTGATGTTGTGGTATTATTCCTAAGACCCTTCAAATAAATTGAAGAACTATGGTTATATTGCTCAGAAATTGAGCACTTAGCTGTCCTTGGGTGACTGTAAGGGAAGTTCATCAGGATCAGATGTAATTAAAAAATTGAAGAGACAGCAATAGAAAATTCCAGGACTATAGTCTAATCTGGGATATTGGAATACATCATAAGATAAGACATTGCTAAAGACATTTGATATTATTTCTGAGAGACATATCCAGCAATTTTTTGTTCTACCTACAGTTTAAATATTTAGCAACTTAAAGTACTACTACTTTAAGACATAAGTATGTCACAGAAGTGAGTATACCCATTTCACATTTTGTATATATTTAAGCATATCTTTTCATGTGACAACACTGAAGAAATGACTCTTGACTACAATGTAAAGTAGTGAGTATACGGCTTGTATAACAATGTAAATGTGCTGTTCCCTCAAAATAATGCATCACACAGCCATTAATGTCTAAAATGCTAGCAAAAAAAGTGAATACAGCCCTAAGTGATAATGTCTAAATGGGGCCCAGAGTGTCAATATGTTGTGTGGCCACCATTATTTTCCAGCACTACCTTAACCCTCTTGGGCATAGAATTCACCAGAGACAGAGACAGAGACAGAGACAGGTTGTCACTGGAGTCCTCTTCCATTACAATGTCACAGAGCTGGTGGATGTTAGAGACCTTGCGCACCTCCACCTTCCGTTTCAGGATGCCCCACAGATGCTTAATAGGGTTTAGGTCTGGAGACATGGTTGGCCAGTCCATCACCTTTACCCTCAGCTTCTTTAGCAAGGCAAGTGTCGTTTTGGAGGTATGTTTGGGGTTGTTATCATGTTGGAATACTGTCCTGCGGCCCAGTCTCCGAAAAGAGGGGATCATGCTCTGCTTCAGTATGTCAGAGTACATGTTGCCATACATGGTTTCCTTGATGAACTGTAGCCTCCCCAGTGCTGGCAGCACTCATACAATTCTAGACCATGACATTCCCACCACCATGCTTGACTGTAAACAAGACACACTTGTCTTTGTACTCCTCACCTGGTTGCCGCCACACATGCTTGACACCATTTGAACCAAATAGGTTTATCTTGGTCTCATCGGACCACAGGACGTGGTTCCAGGAATCCATGTCCTAAGTCTGCTTGTCTGTAGCAAACTATTTGCGGGATTTCTTGTGCATCATCTTAAGAAGAGTCTTCCTTCTGGGATGACAGCCCTGCAGACCAATTTGATGCAGCGTGTGGCATATGATCTGAGCACTGACAAGCTGACCCCCCACACCGCTTCAACCTTTGCAGCAATGCTGGCAGCACTCATACATCTATTTCCCAAAGACAACCTCTGGATATGATGCTTAGCATGGGCACTCAACTTCTTTGGTCAACCATGATGAGGCCTGTTCTGAGTGGAACCTATCCTGTTAAACTGCTGTATAGTCTTGGCCACCATGCTGTTTCAGGGTCTTGGCAATCTTTTTATAACCTAGGCCGGGTGTTGGCAACCCGCAGCTCTAGAGCTGCATGCACGGGCCCTCTCCTGTGGCTCACTGTCTCATCATTGGCTGGCCCCACCCCTCACCTTCCCCTCCCAGTCATTTCTTGCCTGGCTTGAGAAGGTAAGGATGACGGCAGAGGATGGTGAAGTAGCCAGGGCTGATTCTCCGGTGCCTCACACTTGCTGGAGCTTCTTCCAGCCATGTTAGTGCTGGGCATACCTTGGCCGCTTGGGGAGATGCGCAACCTGAGGAGGGGACAACTGAAAGGTGATGGGCCCACAGTGCCCAGCTGCAACTTTAAGAAGCTCAGGGCTGCGAGAAAAGAGGGCTGGCCCAACCGAACCTCACATACCCACCCCCAAGGGTCAGGCTCAGAGAAAGCCAGAGAGCCCTCACTAAAGACACTCATCCATCAGCTGGCCTTCCTCTCTCTCTCTCTCTCTCTCTCTCTCTCTCTGTGTGTGTGTGTGTGTGTGTGTGTGTGTGTGTCTCCATGTCTTTGTGTGTGCATGTGTGTCTATATCTTGCTCTTGCTCCCTTCTCTATGCCTCTTCTCTCTCTCGGAAAGCTGGTGAGCTCTCCTTGGGGCTCTTCGCTACTCCTTTTATTTCTTCTTTTTGGAAATCTGGGCTGGCTGAGGAACAAGCAGAAGCCACAGCAGAGGCTTCCCTGTTCCTCCTTCTCCTCCTCTCACAACCCTCTGGCCAGCTGTGGTGGGGCCAGGAGGGTGTGCATGAGAGGAAAGATGGAGAGAGAGACATAGAGAGAGATACATGGGGGGGAGACATAAACACAGACAGAGAGAGCTACAGAGAGAGGGGGAGATAGGGAAAGGGAGAGAGATACACAGAAAGGGAGATACAGAGAGGGGGGAGGGAGAGATACAGAGAGAGGGGAAGAGACAGGGGGGGAGATGAGAGAGAGAGAGAAGGGTTTTGTAGTTCCCGGTGTGGTGTTTTTTAATAACTGGTTCTCTGCCCTAATAACCTACTGGGTAGGCATGGCTAGGGAGTCATGTGACTGGGTGAGAGTGAGTGACATGGAGTTGGCCACGCCCACCCAGGTTTTGTGGCTTCCAGTGATTTTTTTTCTGAGGGGATCGGGTCCAAATGGCTCTTTGAGTGTTTAAGGTTGCAGACCCCTGGCCTAGGCCATCTTTATGTAGAGCAGCAATTTGTTTTTTCAGATCCTCAGAGAGTTCATTGTCATGAGGTGCCATGTTAAACTTCCAGTGACCAGTATGTGAGTGAGAGCGATAACACCAAATTTTACACACCTGCTCCCCCTTCATACCTGAGACTTTGTAACACTAAAGTGTTCTGTCCCACCCCTCCTCACCTAAGAAAACACAAGCGCCAAAGGATGTCTGCCAGCAATTTATTTACAAGTTGGCCTGGTTTCCTTTGGCAGAGGAAAGTTCTGGCATCTGCTCTCCACGTGCCACCAAGTTTCTTATCAAGAGTCAGAGTGTTTACAGTCCATTGCCGGAGCAACCAGGAGTCTAAAGAATGGTCAAGAGTTACTCATGAAATTCCAAGCCTTAAATCCAAAACCTGTGTGTTGCGTAGAGGACTCCTTATTCCGACGGGGGGCAAAGCAAAGGCAGGACGGCGATCGGCTATGGTAGCTGAGAATGGTCCGGATGAGAAGCTGGTGGTATCTAATTTGCGGCTGCATCTTCTGGCCAAGTAAGGAGGGTAAAGGAGGAGCGAACGTTCCCTCCCCCTCACCTTTAAATGGCGTGCTCAATTGTTACACTTGATCACGAATGGAAGGGGGGGTAGGTAGGCTTGCAAAATTTCATACCTAATCTTTTTAGTTGTAAAATAAATAACCACATCCCTCGGTACTCTATTTTGTCTTGCCCACCAAGAATTAACACGATAAATTCTTTCAATATTAATCTCAAAATCTTCTGGCTCCACACCCTTTATCTGAGCAAAGGCTTACGTAAAAATCTCTTCTAAATTTTCCTTCCTATTTTGCTTCAAACCCCTCACCCTTATAGCATATTCCATTAATTTATATTGTAATATTACTCTTTCTTCATCTGCCCTATCTACCTTTGCCTGTATATCTTCCATCTTATTATCTAAGTTCCAATTATTTTGATTCTTTTGAATTTCCTCTATTTTCCTTTGCAACTCTAAATTAGCTTTATTAATTTCTTCAAGATCATCTTCCATCTGAATACAAGAGCTTAATATTTGCGCAATTGCACCCTTTACCATTTTCATTTCCCTCTTCTGCTCTTCCACCACTTCCTTAAAATCCGACATCTCTTTCTCTATTTCATCAAATTTTTGATGTATTTCTAAAAAATGACTCTCCAAAACTCCTGTGAAGAATTTCTTAATTCCTTTTTGATTTCTTCTTTTAATTTTTGAATCTGAACTGAAGAAATTTCAAAGTTTTTAATGACTTTTGGTACTATTTGCTTAAAAGCCATTTTTTAAAAATATAACCTAATAACGGACCAAAAAAAAAATTCAAAAAGAAAAATCCAAAAAACTTTTCTTCTAAATCACTATAATCCCAGAGAAGAAGAAAAAATATAAATCATAAAATTCTCGTTTCTTCCATTTATTCAGTATCTTCCTATATATCCTCTAATTCAACACTAGCTGTTAGTAAGTATTTCTTTAACTTCCGTTTCCAGTGCACACATTCCACAAAACCGCCATTTGCTTTCTTCTCTCCTATCTTCGCAACAAATATATCCTCAGAGGCTTGCAGTCTTCTTACAAACAAGTGCTAGAACTCCAGTTTCTGCTCCGTCCACGTTACAATCCATCATAAATCAATTCCTGCCGTGGAAATTGGATGCTACGTTTTGTCTGCCATAAAAGGCAGATGCCCTCCCCCAGTCTGGAGCTTTTCAGGCTATGGAAGGAGAACTCCCCTCAAGCCTCAGAACTTTTTCTGTGGCTATATTTGGGTGTCTCAACTTCAGCCTGAATTCTCATCTCTCCCTCTTTGCCCGAGGGAAGAGATTTCCAAGCTGTCGGACCAGATTTACGATGTCCTGACAGCTCTACAGACTAGGGAGTTAGCAGCCTAATCAAGGCTGCTTCTCAACGAAGCGGAGCCATACCAGAAGTCCCCGGAATTGTATCAAAATTCAATAAACATATATGCAAATTAATTTCAAAGTTCATTCTTACTGACGAGTGGAATCTCCTCTTGCTAATGAGGAATATAGAAAATCAGGTTTCTTAATCATTAACACTTCCATGTATTGAGAGGCTCCCCATAACAAGCACTCTGTATATATGAAAACAATATATTGAGAAGGAAGTCAGACAAGCATGCTGACTGAAGAGGATTAGAAGTTCTAAGCATTTTCACTAGGAAATAAAAGCTATTGGAGGAATTTGTATTGTTTTCCCATATTTACAGTATTACCACCATGTCTTCTAAATTGATTCAGCCTTAGTACAACAATTGATTGAGCATAGATCCCTGGGAGTAAGACAATTGATTCCTGCAGAATTTATTTCAGAATGCTCCTATATTAGTGTGCATTTATGTGAATATATAAGTACAAAAGAGAAGTTCATGAGACAAAATGGTTTTATGTTTAGATACCAAGGGAGAATCAATATAAATTGAGTTCCATATATTATAGAGAATTCATATTGTCAATAGTTACTAACTGAATTATTAATATTGAGTATTTGTCCTGTTTCCTGGAGTGTAACTTCTGTCTTTTGTTGGCTGGCATGTGTGTACATGTGTCTGTTCTCTCTGTAAAATTTTACACAAGGCAGGAAAAAAAACCAATCAGCATCTAGATTAGCATAGATTAACTTCAAGATTAACATCAGACCAACAATCAAGCAAACAATACCCCAATGTAGAAACTTCCAAAGAAGCCAGCAGCAAACAGATCAATCAAAGAATCTTTAAGATCAACACTGACAGGCCAGCCACTAGAACAGCGGTTCTCAACCTGTGGGTCGCGACCCCCTTGGGGGTCAAATGACAATTTGCCAGGGTCACCTAAGACCATCGGAAATATGGGTTTTTTTGTTTTTTGATTAGGGTAACAATGTTATGTTTAACCAGCAGAACTTTGAAAGCAGAACTTTCAACTAGCAAGTTCTGTCAAGCCACCTAAGGACCTACCCCCCCTTCCATTCGTGATCAAGTGTAACAATTGAGCACGCCATTTAAAGGTGAGGGGGAGGGAACGTTCGCTCCTCCTTTACCCTCCTTACTTGGCCAGAAGATGCAGCCGCAAATTAGATACCACCAGCTTCTCATCCGGACCATTCTCAGCTACCATAGCCGATCGCCGTCCTGCCTTTGCTTTGCCCCCCGTCGGAATAAGGAGTCCTCTACGCAACACACAGGTGCTACTTAACTTTGGGTTCCTTTCCAAAGCAGGGGCAAAGGAACGGCTCGGTAGCAGCCGCTGCAAAGCCTGGTGGGTGTTTTTTCTTGGAGCCCATCATCAACTCTGTCTTTCTGGGTATTTAAAGCAAATAAAGTGATGTGTAAATTAACAGAGGATGGAGGTGGAGAGGCAGGAGGCTGTGTGTCTTGCAGATTGGGGTGAAGAGGATAGAAGGATTGCAGTTTGCGATTGTTGATATCTAACTTTGTAGAAACCAAATCACAGCATTGCTTGAGGAAAGTGTAGGCACAAACTGCAAAGGAGCTGTAATACTGGGAAACCTAAAGTGAGGTGGGTCTTTCTCAGAGTTAAGTTAGTGGAACAAAAAACAGACATACTGAAGGGATTAGTGAAATAATAGAATTAGTAGAAACTTGCTAATTGCTTCTATTAGATATACTGAAATAATAGAATTAGTAGAAACTTATTTATTGCTTCTTGTATATATATATATATATATATATATATATATATATATATATATATATATATATATATATATATATATATACACACACACACACATGTAGGTCTTTGATTATTCGGGTTTTCTCCCGCATAAAATTGGAAGTGTCTTGGTGACGTTTCGATGAAATCCCATTTGTCATCTTCAGGCTAGGTGTCTACAGCTTCGTGCTTCTAGGAGAAATGTGTGATCACAGCTGTTTCTTCCTTTTAACTGCTAGTGGGGGTTTGAACTGATTGGGTGGGAGCTTGGCTGTGCTCTGATTGGACGTGGGTTTTTTTTTGTGCTCTGATTGGCTGGGGGTGTGTCCTGTTTGGGTGGAGGCTTGGTTGTGCTCAGATTAGTCTGAGTTGCAGGGGGATTTGAGCTGGTGAGCTGCATTGCTGTTGTTTGGCTTTGTGTTCGTGGTCGTGCTACATCTTCATAGTGGGTGTCAGTCTGCTGCATGTATGAATTGGAGGGGTTTGAAATGGCTAATGTTGCAACTGCAGTCTGAAATCTAACCTACCGGGTCAGATGACAGCAAGCCATCTTTGGAATCGGACGAGGATCTCCTGGTGAGTTGGAAAGGAGGGCCCTTACCGTTCCAGTAAAACTTATTACACATTGTAATAATGAAATATACCTGAGGTTTTTTTCTTTCAGGTAATTTGTACATAGTATGATGAAAGCAGAAACTTCTAATATTCTTTTTTCTTTTTGTCTCTGATTTTGAATGTACTTTTCAAAAATAAAAAAAATATAGAAAAGTTCAGTTCACCTGAATTATGAAATTATGTAATTAAGGCATTAATTATTATGGTGTTCCTTGCCTTTATGCCATTACATTCTAAATACAGATTAATTTGAATTTCAGGCACCTTTCTAAATTTGTCAAGACATAAATTAAGTATGTGGCTGATATGACATAGAATCACAAACAATATGTATGTATGGAATACAAACAAAAAGCAGAGAACCATCTGGCAGATAATAACCCAAGACAGGTGTGCAACATCTAACCAATTATAAAGGAAATGCAATGAAAACAGCCAATGCTGATGCCCTGCTGGTGGAGGAGCTGAATAGCTTCTTCACCTGCTTTGAGGTTAAAACACCTGTCTCTGTGGCTCTAGCTCAAAGGCACTCTAGTCTCCAGCCACTAACCGTGCATGAACATCAAGTCAGAGCTGTGCTGAAGGCCATAATTCCCAACGAAGCTGCAGGTCCAGACAGAGTGCTGGGGAAAGTGGTAAAAACCTGCACTGACCAATTAACAGGGGCCCTGACAAGGACTTTTAATATCTCCCTGCAATTAGCTAGAGTTCCATCTTGCTTGAAAGCAACCACAATCATTCCAGTTTCGAAGAAAGCAACCATAAACTGCCTGAATGACTATAGATCCATTGCACTGATGAAGTGCTTTGAGAGACAACACCTCAGGTCCAGTCTTCCACTAAATTTTGATCAATACCAGTTTGCTTATAGAACAACAGGTCAACAGAAGATGCATTGAGACACCTCGAGAAATTTGGGAACAATGTCAGAATGTTTTTTACAGACTATAGATCAGCCTTTAATACCATCTTCCCAGGCATTCGTATTGAAAAGCTGACTGACCTGAATTTCCCTCCCCTCATTTGTGACTGGGCCAAAGACTTCCTGACAGACTGTCCACAAACAGTAAGGATTGGGTCTCTGACATCTTCACCCTGAAGCTCAGAACAGGCTCCCCTCAGAGCTGCGTGCTCAGCCTCTTCTTGTACTCACTGAACACATAAGTCTGTATATCCTCAAATCCAACTAACACCATAATAAAGTTTGCAGATGACACAACAGCGTTGGGACTTATAACTGGAGGGGATGAATCAACATATAGGGAAGAAGTCCAGAAGGTGTTCAATATGGTGTTCAAAAACGACTTAAATACTAGCAAGACAAAGGAGATGGTGCTAGATTTCCGGAAGCACAGATAGGAGCCTGCCCCACTGTATATCCAGGGGGGCTATGTGGAGAGGTTTTCTCTTTTAAATTCTTGGGAGTGCTCATTAGTCAAAATCTCACCTGGAAAGACAACACATTCCTGGTGGTTAGTAAGGCTTAACAGAGACCATTTGCTTACGGTCCTGCAGAAAAATCAGGTGGAACAACGGCTGATGACTTCTTTCTATTGGTCTACGATAGAAAGTCCTCACATACTTACTGTATAACAGTATGGTATGCTGGTCTAACAGTTGCAGATAGGAAGGCTCTATAGAGAGTCATCAATTCGGCACAAGAAACCATTGGTTGCCCTCTAACACCATTAGATGATATTGCCAGGTCTTGCTGTTTCAGCAGAGTAAGGAAGATACTTAGGAATTATTCACACCCTGGCAGTGGTGGGTTTCAGCCGGTGTTAGAACCAGTTCGCTTTGTGCACACGCTTTGCGCATGTGCTTTGTGCATGCACTTTGCACACATGCTTTGCACATATGCTTTGCCCTCCCGAAACGGTAGAAACCCACCACTGCACCCTGGCCAGTGTCTCTTTTTGCTTCTACCATCGGGCAGAAGACATCGAAGCATAGCCAGCCGAACAAACAGGTTTAAAAACAGCTTCTACCCATGGGCTGTCAAACTCTTAAAACACAATTGCAATCACTCCATGCACATACAGAAACGTATGACTAGTCTTTTTTCCCCAATTACTTGTATAGGGATTATTCTCTATACTATTTATGTTGTGGGTTTTTTTTTGTTATGGATTGCACCAGAGAGACTAAACCAGTTTCACTGTATATATGATGTACAATAACAATAAAGGCTATACTATGCTACGCTACGCTACGCTATGCTACGCTACGCTATGCTATGCTATGCTATTTATTTATTTATTTATTTATTTATTTATTTATTTATTATTTAGATTTTTATACCGCCCTTCTCCCGAAGGACTCAGAGCGGTGTACAGCCAGAATAAAACAGTACAATATACAAATTAAGACAAAAGTTAAAATAACATATTCAATAAATGGGCGAAAATTTAAAACTGTCAAATTTGACCCATAAAATTCATAAAAATACCCCAATTAAAATTATTAAAATTCAAAAAGTTTAAAAATTAAGTCAGTCCCGCTTGGATAAACAAGTGCATTTTCAATTCACGGCGAAAGATCCGAAGGTCAGGTAATTGACGCAAACCAGGGGGAAGTTCGTTCCAGAGGGTAGGTGCTCCAACAGAGAAGGCCCTTCCCCTGGGGGCCGCCAGCCGACATTGCTTGGTGGACGGCACCCTGAGAAGACCCTCTCTGTGTGAGCGTATGGGTCGGTGGGAGGCATAAGGTAACAGCAGGCGGTCCCGTAAGTACCCGGGCCCTAAGCCATGGAGCGCTTTAAAGGTGGTAACCAGCACCTTGAAGCGCACCTGAAAGACCACAGGTAGCCAATGCAGACTGCGCAGGAGCGGTGTTACACGGGAGCAACTCCCTCAATCACCCGCGCAGCTGCATTCTGAACTAACTGAAGCCTCCGAGTGCACTTCAGGGGTAGCCCCATGTAGAGAGCATTGCAATAATCCAGACGAGAAGTGACAAGAGCATGAGTGACCGTGCATAAGGCATCCCGGTCAAGAAAGGGGCGCAACTGGTGAACCAGGCGGACCTGGTAAAAAGCTCTCCTGGAGATGGCCGCCAAATGGTCTTCAAATGACAGCCGTCCATCCAGGAGAACGCCCAAGTTGCGCACCCTTTCTGTTGGGGCCAATGACTCGCCCCCAACAGTCAGCTGCGGTTTTAGCTGTCTGTACCGGGGTGCCGGCATCCACAGCCACTCCGTCTTGGAGGGATTGAGCTTGAGTCTGTTTCTCCCCATCCAGACCTGTACGGCTTCCAGGCACCGGGATAGCACTTCGACAGCTTCGTTGGGGTGGCCCGGGGTGGAAAAGTACAGCTGCGTATCGTCAGCGTACAGCTGGTAACTCACCCCAAAGCCACTGATGACCTCGCCCAACGGCTTCATATAGATGTTGAACAGGAGAGGCGAGAGAATCGACCCCTGAGGCACCCCACAAGTAAGGCGCCTCGTGATCGATCTCTGCCCTCCTGTCAACACCGACTGTGACCGGTCAGAGAGATAGGAGGAGAACCACCGATAAACGGTGCCTCCTACTCCCAAACTCTCCAACCGGTGCAGCAGGATACCATGGTCGATGGTATCAAAGCCATTGAGAGATCTAACAGGACCAGGGCAGAGGAACAACCCCTATCCCTGGCCCTCCAGAGGTCATCCACCAACGCAACCAAAGCTGTCTCCATACTATATCCGGACCGGAAGCTGGACTGGAACAGGTCTAGATAGACAGCTTCATCCAGGTACTGGGGAAGCTGCCATGCCACCACACTCTCTACAACCTTCACCACAAAGCGAAGGTTGGAGACTGGACGATAATTTCCCAAAATAGCTGGGTCCAGGGAAGGCTTCTTGAGGAGGGGGTCTCACCACCGCCTCTTTCAAGGCGGCGGGGAAAACCCCCTCCAACAATGAAGCATTTATAATTCCCCGGAGCCAGCCTCGTGTCACCTCCTGAGTGGCCAGCACCAGCCAGGAGGGACACGGGTCCAGTAAACATGTGTGGCATGAAACCTCCCCAGTAGCCTGTCCACGTCCTCGAGAGCCACAGAATCAAACTCATCCCAAACAACTTCGACAAGACACGTCTTCGTCATCTCACCTGGATCATCACAATACCATACCATACCATACCATACCATACCACACCACACCACACCACACCACACCACACCACACTTTGGTGACATAGGTGTCATAAGAATTTGATAAACAAATAGTGCATAAATTAGAATTTACCAATTCTAATTTCCTTACCAAGAAAACTCCCACCAGGAAGTGATAAAAGTTGCTTTAAAAACTGGATAGCATTTTATCCAGAACTTTTATTGTGACCCCCCCACCCCTCTCTCCTTCTATTGCTCTCTTGTGCAACTTTGTTCTGAAATCATTCTTTTCAAACAATGTTTTGTTATTTTTTTAAATAATTATTTCAGGAGATACATTTCTCCTTCTTGCTATTTTTTATTTGAGTTCTCCCATTGATGATCATCCTAACAGCATTTTACCCTTGCAATTTTACCTGTGATATTTATGCAGCCTAATGCTGGTTTAATAAAATATAGTTCCAAAGTCATAGAAAGCCTTATTAAAGCAAATTGTATATTTTAAGCATTGTATTTTCAGTTCTGTACAGCTATATTTTTCTCTGTTTGAGGATTTCATCTGTCTGCAAACTTATAATATTTTACTTAATAGAATGTTTTCTATATTTCATAAAATTCAAGTTATATGCATTTTTGTTTACCATTTATTATTGCTTCTGTCTGTACCTTTTCCTTATTAGACTTACTAAGTAAAAGATCCTCATTTTATAAATAATTTTGAATACTTTGTGGTAGGTTGGCTTTTTGTAAAGCATATAAAAATGTAGTACTTATTTCACAGATGCCTGTATATTATTATTGTTCTGGTCAATATCCTACCTCAGCAACCCAGCAGTACCAACCTGTGGCCTCAGTTCAGTACAGTGCACAACCAAGTCCCCAGACATCGCAGACTAGACAGCAAGCAGGTATATGCTTACACAATTTGATTATTCAGTTAGGGATCTGGATGAATTTTACATGTGCCCGTGCAATTCTATGTGTTAATTAATCACCCCATAATTACTGCCAACTCCATTTATGTTTCTTAGCTGACCATATCTCTAAAATAAATTTGATCCTAAAACACCACAACAGAATCTTTATTAATATATATGTAAATATGTGTATGCATGGTTAGGAAGAATGGGTATTGTATTAAAAATCTTAGACAAATGAGCTTTATAATTTCTTCAATTTATACTAGTATTAAATCAAAGCTACTTTATTTATATTATATAAAATCAATATCAAAATGACATCAAAATGATATTTACATCTTTTTATATCGCTACAAACTGTTAATGTTGAAGACAGAATCTAAACATTATTAATATTTAATTGAGAAGCACTTGGTTCTGTAAACCTTATTAATTTTTTAAAAACCCATAGATTTCAATCATGTACAGACCAGAAATACCAAGAAAACTAGAATGTAATAGATGTCTTGATAATGCTATTCTGTTTTTCTTTAACTGTTTCTGAATTAAGTTCGTCTCAATGTATGTCCCTGCAGTGATGTTCAGTTGGAAGGAGGGCCGTTACACTGTAAGAGAGTGAATAGCAGGTCTCACAGTGAACCGGTCTCTTTTCTTACTGTGTCACATTTCTCCCAATAACTATGATAGACATAGGGAGCAAGCTACTAATGTATGTTAATTGTATTATTTTGTTAGATGTTCATTGTATTTTATTATTACTAAGCTTAGGAACACAACAGTAATAATTAGTTGTATAGTTTTCAAATTTCCATAACTCCCAAATATTTCACTCACTAAACAAACGATAGTTTCAGTTATCTAAGTAGCTACTATAATATAATTCTAAACTTATAATTTTTCAGTGAATTAATATTGTATCTATAAAAAGCTTTACGTATAAGTAGGAATATATGTTAGAAGCCTACAAGAACTGAAAACGTTATCCGATCAGCCTTCATGTACGTATTATATAATTGCTATGTTGAACTGGCCAAACAAATGTTTTTAATTCATACATAAGATAATAATTTATCATGATCCTCACATTTCTCTTATTTCCATATACTACACTGCTTTGAGTGACCATTATTAATAGCATAAGTAACATACCATTTTCCCTCTGTTTATATTCTAAAGTTCTCAAAAACTGCAAATATTAATTTGCTCAAAAACAAAATCTCATTTTTCTTTCCCTTTTTCAAAACCATTATTCTAATTTCTCTCTCACATTAGATCTTTCAACCTCAGCATGAAATAAAAATGTTATTAAAAGAACATTTTACTATGTTATTTTTAATCCATATGTAAAAGTTAAAGTGTATCAATCATGGAAATTTTACTGAGGAAGTACATACCGTTCATTTTTTTAAAATTTGAATTTATATCCCGCCCTTATCCAAAGACTCAGGGCGGCTTACATTGTGTTAAGCAATAGTCTCATCCATTTGTATATTATATACAAAGTCAACTATTATTGCCCCCAACAATCTGGGTCCTCATTTTACCTACCTTATAAAGGATGGAAGGCTGAGTCAACCTTGGGCCTGGTGGGACTTGAACTTGCAGTAATTGCAAGCAGCTGTGTTAATAACATACTGCATTAGTCTGTTGAGCCACCAGAGGCCCATTCTTTACAGTTATAATTTCAAAAGGTCACGCAGTCATTATAAGTAAAAATCCTGCCTGTTTCTATATTTGCATTTCATTTACTATGATATATTGTAACCTAGATGAAGTATAGTACACCAGTCAGTTATCTTCTGTCAATTTTCTCCCCATTTCTAAGACAATTTTAAGATTAGTATATAAAACTCCTGAATCTTGTAAAATGTCTGAAATTTATATAAATGTATGTATGTATGTATGTATGTGTATGTGTATATATACATATATACATATATACATATTTGTTTTCTGAGGTTTTCACGGGTGTTTGTATGTAGGTCTTTGGTTATTCGGGTTTTCTCCCGCGTAAAATTGGAAGTGTCTTGGCGACGTTTCGACGAAGTCTCATTCGTCATCTTCAGGCTTCAGCTTCATGCTTCTGGGAGCAATGTGTGATTGCAGCTGTTTCTTCCTTTTTAACTGCTAGTGGGGGTTTGAACTGATTGGGTGGGAGCTTGGCTGTGCTCTGATTGGATGGGGGTTTTTTTGTGCTCTGATTGACTGGGGGTGTGTCCTGTTTGGGTGGGGGCTTGGTTGTGCTCAGATTAGTCTGAGTTGCAGGGGGATTTGAGCTGGTGAGCTGCACTGCTGCTGTTTGGCTTCGTGTTCGTGGTCATGCTACATCTTCGTAGTGGGTGTCAGTCTGCTGCATGTATGGATTGGAGGGGTTTGAAATGGCTAATGTTGCAGCTGCGGTCTGGCTTCTGGTCCTTGGTCGTGCTTCCTGATCAGTGTGGGTTTGGGTCTGCTTTCTGGCTGGATGTGTGGTGGTGAAATCCTGTGTGGACCTCGTGAGTGTGGGTCTGGTGTCATTCCTCGTGTTAAGGACTAGTTTGTCAATAAGGGTGGGTTTCCAAATGGCTAGTAGGCGGGAGGTATCATCTCGTTTGTTCATGCTGTGTGGGCGTTTTTCTATCTCGATGGCTTCTCTGATTATTCTGTTGTTAAAGTGTTCAGTTTTGGCGATAGTTCTGGTCTTTTTAAAGTCAATCCATACATGCAGCAGACTGACACCCACTACGAAGATGTAGCACGAACACGAACACGAAGCCAAACAGCAGCAGTGCAGCTCACCAGCTCAAATCCCCCTGCAACTCAGACTAATCTGAGCACAACCAAACAGGACACACCCCCATCCAATCAGAGCACAAAAAAACCCCCATCCAATCAGAGCACAGCCAAGCTCCCACCTAATCAGTTCAAACCCCCACTAGCAGTTAAAAAGGAAGAAACAGCTGCAATCACACATTGCTCCCAGAAGCACGAAGCTGAAGCCTGAAGATGACGAATGAGACTTCGTCGAAACGTTGCCAAGACACTTCCAATTTTACGTGGGAGAAAACCCGAATAACCAAAGACCTACATACAAACACCCGCAAAAACCTCAGAAAACAAATATATATATGTTTTATATTAGTATATAAAACTCCTGAAAATGATATTTCTCAATCTTGCCAAGTTTAAGATATATGGACTTCAACTGCCAGAATCAATTTTCCTTAGGGAATTCTGGGAGCTGAAATCACCTATCTTAAAGTTGCCAAGATTGAGAAATATTTGCACTATATAGAAGGAATTTCCCATTACCTACCTCCAGATTTTTTTAAAAAAATAAAAATTGGTCCAACTTACCACCTTCAATTCCTTCAGCTGATCCTGACCATGTTTAACTTCTGAGCCCAGAGAAAATCAGCCTCTACTGCCATGCACAGTTTTATTTATTGTTTTGCCACTCAGTTATCTATTGTTTCCTTTGAAATCAGGGGCAACTCTCACCCTGGTCATCAGTTCTTTACCCTCCTACCATCAGGAAGGAGATATAGAGGTATAGATAGCCACACAAACAGACTAAAGAACCGTTTTTATCCGTGGGATGTCAGACCCAATGAGAAATAACATCATAACTAAGTAGTATGATGGACTGCGGGGCCAGTGCAATGTGTAACATGTTCACACTGGTGCAATAGGACTAGGTGTTTTGTTAATATGATTTATTGGGTTAGGGATTTTCTGTCTTCACTGTCCATTGTATTGTGTTGGGGGAGCACTGAGGGAGCACAACCAATATCATTGCACATATATTGTGCACTGACAATAAAGATTTAAATTTGAATTTGCTTTTCATAATATCTGAACTTTTGCAGAAGAAATAAGATCACTTCTTTTCTTAAGACTACCTTTTGGAATGTTTTTTATCACTTTTAACATATATTGTGTGTTAAACTTCCAAGTAATATGTCCTCTGAAATAAATTCCAAGGCATCCATTATCCATTAATGTCTGTGTAAGGTCTACTCCCCAAATCAAGAAAGTACGGAGTCTTTAAACAGCAGCATTTCAAAAGGAACCTTTTATTGAAAGGAAGTGATTGCAAGACAAAAGCAAAGTAGGCTCTAAGGTCCCCTTAGGCAATTCTGTTAAGATATAGGAGTTAGAAACCCTTCCCCTCAATCCGCAGGTGTGAAGATGTTGTGATCCTGGGAAGATGCCTGGGAACTTCTGGAGAGAAGTTCCCAGGCACTTCTCTCCGGAGGCTTCAGAACGGAGAAAAACCAGATGACCTTCCATCTTTACACATTTCCCAAAGGTAAATCAAAGTACAGGGCAGATAGGTGTCAGAGCTAGAGTTACAAACTAAGGGGTTGCAGGAAGATGGTAATAAGTGAATAAATGAAGGGGATTTAGTAGGGCTTGTATGAATGCCTGATGGGTAACGTTGTCTGCTAGGAGGTCTTTTTTAGCTTGCATCCTGGTTATCACCTTGTGTCAGCCTCCGCTTTAATTAAGTGTATTTCTTCTACTAGACTGTTTTACTGTTTTATTAACTTGTTAAAAGTTTGCTCTACTGAGTGTCTTACATGATTTATGGAGGAGGGGGGAGGTTTTTACTGTTCCCAGTGTTCAGCTGACATTGCATGTGTGGGGGAGGGAGAAAGCCTTTTAAACAGACGTTTGAACTGTTTTGGCACATGAATGTAATGGCAGCTGCTTGCTTCACATTCCATCCAGAAGATTGACAGAGGGACAATATCGGAAGTGAAACTACACGTGGCCAAGGAGGAAGACGACATTGGACTATTACTGTATGACCTCTAGTAGGGGGAGGGTTCAGGAGAGGATATTACTCTGTGGTTTTGATTTACTTCCAGTTCTGGCTTTGCTTGTACTGCATACAGACTTGTTTAGTATAAATTACCAATTTCTTCAAAATGATGGAGTTGGGTCTTTATTTTCTTAAACACTGATCTGAGGCAGGTTGACATTAAGCCAGAACTCACCAAAAAAACCAGTCATCCAGGATCACAACCGAGGGGACTGAAAACTTTTTCTTAACGATGTTGGAGCATGAATGCGAAACTGATAATGAGCAACTACCTGAGACATCAATCACCTCACAGCTGGAAGACTTCTCATCCCAGAAATTTTCTGGAGGAGCTGATAATAAATCTGTTCTGGGAAAAAAGCCAACCCCAGAAAGGGAACTGGAGGATGAGGGAGGAGGCTTGGCTGCCATATCGCACACTTGTCAGCAAGAAGG